>NC_052137.2:24615069-24924069 GCF_016086655.4 Lepeophtheirus salmonis | reverse complement strand
TTTCAATGTAAATAAGAAACCCTTGTATACACAGGGAGTGGATTTTAATTCTGGAACAAGTTTATACCTCAATATTTTTGCAACCCTGAGACCTATGTTTATGAAAGTATGCTCATCAGATTTAGCTGTACAAACTGTTTTGGAAAGTAACAAATCAATGAGATGTCCTCCAAATACGAATACTGCGTGGTCATTATTGTGTGCCTCTGAGCTAAACGCAAACACAAAGAGATTACTGAGTGGTCGAATCTACGCATATCAACTGTTTACAATGTTACTAAGCCTTTCCAGAACTCTGATGGGTTGGTAACATCTACAAGGAAGCTCGTGATCGTTTTGAGAGCAAAAAACACACTCCAGTCTTCCTTAGGCTTTTTTAGGGAAAAGAACTGTGGCCTTTTAGAAACTCGGATCTGAACCCCTTGAACTACTATGTGCGTGTGTCTTGGTGGAAAACAAACATTCACATAAACACTGTCGACTTCTTGCAGCCTTCCATTCTTGAGGCTGTTGCCAAGTTCAGGGCCAGGTTGAAGGCTGTGGGGGAAGATGAAGGTTGTTGGTTTGTAAGAGCAAAAGAGTTATGAATTACTCAACTAATTTTGAGAAATAAATTTTTGTATACATTATCCATAAATTTCCCCGATTTAAAATCCTTACTCTGTATATATATATATATATCAACCCTTGAAATTTTTGCACTAGCTTGATTATGAACAGTGGTTCTATCATCACTTTTCCTTACAAAATTAATTGTAATTACAATAAGTTGCATCTGTGTATTGCTAAATATGACGCAATTCGGATTTATTTGTCATATACAAATTGCAATAAATGTCATTGCTTTCTGAAAATGTTAAGTCACTCAACATCATGAACGTAAAGTCATGGAGTTAATTCACTAATACAAAAATGTACACAGCATTTTATTGTCTGCTGACGAAGTATGTATCTGTTTCGTTTCCTCCCATTAGTATTCTAAATGTTGATTAAGCTATGAACCATTCCGAACAATAAGTCAATGAGAATTCCAATGACCGGTAATTTCATTCCTAGTACATTCATTCCCTATCTTTTCATTTCCTGTAAAATTCATTCCCGATGTTTTGACCAGTCTACCCCTACCGGTGTACATACTCTTCGTGTTAAATTATATTCTTTGAAGTTAGTTAGTTGTATGCTAATAAAAAACCTGAATACACTTTTGCACTCACTCGATACTGCGCTTCTGTGGAATCTAATAGTCGATCCGGGCGACGAGCTTAGATATCTAATTACTCATTATATTAATAGGTATCTATACATAACAACTTTAAAGTGACGTCATAAGTTTTATGTTTCTAAACTACATAGTAGTTTTTGTATGGGTTGTAAAGGGAGACCTGGGTAGTCAGCACTGGAGATAACTTGAGATGACTGATGGATTGACGATGTTCGATGAGAGACTGAGAGATGAGAGATTTATGGATTAAAATTACGTCATGAAAAATATTAATTGTGACTAGGAATGGAATCCCGATCCGTGGATAATATCTATAACTTGGGAAATAGAAGTTAATCCCGGGATCATCTTCTGCCATGGTATATCCGTCTCCCATCCATCACTAGTCATTGATGATTCATCACCTATTTCCAGTGCCAACTGCCCATCCCATTTCGACATCCCTACACAAAAACTACTAAGTAGGTTAGAAACATAAACCGTATGACGTCTCTAAATATCCCTCTTGAAAGTGGGAATGAAATGTCTATAAATGAATTTTAGAGAGAATGAAATTATATGGAATGAAAAGACAGGTAATGAAATCACCTAGCACCAATAATTCCATAGGTGGAAAGAATGGAACCAGAATTTATTAGTTACCAATTAATTTTGGGTATCTTTCTCTTTCTTTTCGGAGATGCAATAAAGTTGAGTATAAATATCAAGTCCAATATAATTAAAATGAATAAAAGTAGAACCTGTACTAAAATTAATTAAATCCGCAAAGCACTGATAACTACAGGGTGTTGAACAAGTCTTGCAACACCTTGCATGCTCTATGTACTTTATTTTAATCTGAATAAACTCGGACATTCTAGATATTAAAAAAGACATTCAATAAACGTACAGAAACATTATTGGTAAACTTGTACACATTGACTGCAAAGACGGCCGTGCACACACGTGAGATGAACCTGCGGCTCATCTTCTTCGACATTTTATTCACGGAGTACCTGAAGTCGACAATGTTGTTTGTGGCGTACTAAGCTCACTTTAGAATCAGGTGCGTCCACAGGGTGTGGAGCTAAAAAATTAGGGATTATCTTCTTTTTAGTCGAATTTTTTTTTTTGGATCAGGATGAATTTTTTTGTGGAAATAGAGGTTATTTATTTCTTATTTTTTTATTTAAAAATGGTCATCCGAGGCTTAATTTGATGTTTGAATTTTTTTAATTTTTTATGAATAGGTTTAATTTAATACTTGAAATTTAATTTTGAATTATTTTTCCAAATAATTGAATTTTGCTATTTTTTTCCCACAAAATTGAATTTTGAAAAAAAAATCCCGCAAAGTACCATTTTTCTGTGAATAGCTGTTGTTGTGTGGGTCCTTATTTTGGACTTATTCAGTCCTATTTGTCTGTCCTTAAAGGAATTTAAATCAATCCATCGTGACCTCATTGGGAGGGATTTCCCCTTTTTTAAATTATTTCGTTATATATTAGAATAAATCATATAACTAAGTAACAATATAATGTATTCGTATTATAATTAAAAAAAATAATATTTTTGTATGATATGTGCAATAATCTGAATACATGTCTCATAAATATATCTTATTTGGCCTATTGAACTATCGATATTCACTGGACTACCATCAAGTATGGTGGGATCTTTGAGCAAAAATGGTTGTATAAAAATTATAATTATTATTTGTCAACTTTAAAAAAAAAAAGGTAATTCAATACCTTATGCCGAAAAAAAAAGAATAGGTTATGGAAGATAATCCTTATATTACCGAATCTATTATACGTGTACACATAATTTATTTATAAGAACATTGCATATTATAAACCCTATCAACATGAAAAAGTTTCGGGATTTAAAATGTGTCTTTTTTTTGGTGAGGGAGAATATGCAACGTTAGTCATTTTCGTGCTTACATGATTATATTTGGGGGGTGTTGGAGTCTTTAGCATATATGTATGGCCTTATAATAATGTTTTGGCAACTCTGATTATATTCAACTGTTTTTCCCTCCAAAAAGGAAGTGAAGGTATTTCTGTTCTAAATTATTATATTATTCATTCAAAACATAGAACTCATCGATATACCAAATACACGTGTGTTATTTTATTATAGAATAAGTAATACAGTGCATTAATTTCATTATCCTTGGTTATTGAGAGAGGCCTAAATTCTGACAGGGAGGGGGGGGGCGGGATGTTCTGGAAAAAAAAATTCAAAAATCTATAGCTATTCAAAAATTCAATTTCAAAAGTTAAACATTCAGTTGTTTCTGAAGAGGAAAACCCCTTAATTTACCTCATATGATATATAGCCAATAAGTACTACTTATTTATCATAATATTATTTTAAATTGGATTAAAAAATATGATCGTATATATTAAATATCATTTTTTGGCCAAATGTTCCGATGGTCTTCCAGAAATTTCATTGAGCAAGAATGTTATAATCCAATTATCTTAGAAACAAGGGATGTAGAGTCGCTACATAAAATGCCCGACTCCAATTCCAGTATTTTGAATGTCGCCAACTCCGACAGTGACTCCAACAACCAATTTTATTATATTATAACTACTGAATTATTTGAGTCTAGAGACTAAAAATATAGATTCAATTTATAGCTATAAGTAATTATTACTGATAAATAATTACTAATATAACTTATAACTTATTAGTTGTATGTAGTAAATAATTGCGCAAGGTATACAAAAATATATTTGGAATATAAGATATTTAACAGGATGAACAACTAATGAACTGGAACACAATCCATCGATTGCTAATATATACATTCATAAGTTTCGGATCATAATTTATGTACTCGTAACCGAGGAACAACAATACAAGCAATCTCTCACTGGAACGTTACTCTTTACTCCGTTGACATTGACTATTTGCATGGCTAAGTAATAAACTAGCATAGGTAGTGGCTCTGCCCAAGATAATAATTTAGAGGTGTTCCGGAATTGTGATTGTATAGACTACAGAGAACGTTTGAAATTTATGAAGTAAACTTATAGTTCAGTTAATTTTCAAGTTTCGATGGATTATTGTTCGAAGCTTCAGTGCTCATTTCAAGTTGAGTTGACAATGGAGGAGTGTTTTTTGGGGAGTTAAACTCTATATTATTAAAGAAGAAATTATCTGTTCGTCGACGCCCAGTTACTCCGGATAATGCCTAGTGACAAATAAAGCGAAGAAATTAGTAGCGCTTTTTGCAACTGAGCTAGGCATTATAATATCTCAAATTTATCCTCACTGAGTAAGTTTTTTTGAATTTTGATAAAAATATGTATCAACTCGTAGGAAAATAATCAATAATTCAAATGATATCAGATACAGGGAAAACAATGAAAAACTACCTTCATTATTACAAAAATAATGATCTCCAAATAAACTAATTATACTTCTTTAAATATTTTTGAGCCAATATCTTAGAGACAGGTTGACACAAAAATATTAATTTTTGTCTAATAAAAAATTGTTGTATATTATACAATTATTCTGCACATTTTATTACTGTTTGTTGCTTTATTGATGTTTGAGAAAAAGGGACTATCGAAACTGTTCCCAATCTCCAAACTTTAAACTATATCCTTTAAAATAATTGCAAAGAGTGTGGAGAGATTTGATAAAAATTGTCTCAAATCTGGGTGGGTTTTTTTTTTTGAAGGGAGGGGATGGGTTGGTTTTTGGAACTTTTTTCGGAAAAAAAAAATTCAAATATTAGAAATAAATTAATCACCACAACTATTCACCAAAAATTACATTTTTTGAATAAAATTTCAAAAATCTATAGCTATTCTCAAAAAATTAAATTTAATCTGTCTGAAAGTTGGTGTGTGTTCTTCCAAGTAGTGCTGTGTCGTTTGCCAACGAATAGTTCTTTTGAACGAATCTTTTAGTGAACGTACTGGAAGCAATTCTGTTGCATGAGTGAATCGTTTGTTTATAGCGTCAGTTTCCCATACATAGAATATATCACTCAACCTGAATCAAATGTTTATATAGTCATTTTGACTTTTTTGTTAAGTTATTATCAAATATGAATATAATCAAGTAGTTCATAAGCTTGATACTTTGAGTCGACTCTTATTTTGCGCACACAAACGACTGCAAAGTCACAAACTGTCGAACTGAAGTGTCTAACAAAATAAGAACTGATAGACCAAAAGAACTGATTTACATAAAGGACATCTTTATCTTGTAATATCCAAAAATACACCCCTTCCCACAGGCTGTGCAAGGGAAGTACTGTGCCGCAAGGTAGTTTAAACTCCACCGGCGTCACATTTCTAAGCATCAAGGACCTCTTCTAATATGCTATAATAAACCCCGGCCCACAGGTTGTTCAGGGGAAGTGCTGGGCCCCAAAGCTAGATAAATTCCCCCCACTGCCGCTTCCTTGAGCATCAAGGACCTATTGTAATATCCAAAAATACACCCCGGCTCACGGGTTGTGAAGGTGAAGTGCTGAGACCCAAGGCATTTTAAACTCCACCGCCGTTGCGTTTCTAAGCATCAAGAACCTCTTCTAAAATGCTATAATATACCCGCCCACGGGTTGTTCAAGTGTCCAAAGCAGGTTAAATTCCCCCGACGCCACTTCCTTGAGCATCAAGTGATATCTTGTAATATCCAAAAATACTCACGGGTTGTGCAGGTGATCTTAACTAATAATAATTTATTTTCTAAAATGAGCGCGTACATTAATAATGGGTTAATTAGAGTACAAGTTAAAGATCTTATATCATTATTCGTGCGATATGGAAGTTTTAGGATATTAGGAATGTTGAACTGAGATGTAAACTTTTGCATCAAGTTATCTAGTGATCGGACTATATTATTGGATATTACAAGAGATCCTTGATACTCAGAGAAGAGTCTGTGAAAGAATTTAACCTGCTGTGGGTCGAGGTGTGTTTTAGTATACAGGGTTGCCGATCCTGTAAGCTTGATGATAGCTACTGCTCCATAGCCTGCACTATTTCTATTCAATAGCATCCCTAATCTCTATGCTTCGAAAAATGCATAGCTATTGGAGTAGGCAGTTTTGGAACAATCTTGGAGGAAGGAGAGGCGAATTACCCGAGCCCACGAACAAAATATTATTTATTTATTTTTTTAGATTTATTATATAGAATAACATTAGGAAGAGGGATTTAAAACCTCCCAAGCCTGTTTCCTCCATTCAAATTCATGTTCAGTAAGGACGTCCAATTTCGAATTAGTTAAAGCTAGACTTTAGAACATTTAATGCCTCTTCACATACAATTTTAGAAGTTCGTACTTTTGCAGTATAGTCTTTATTATCAAGCACTTCAGACCCTCTACTCTGGTAGCAAAGTTGACGGTTTATTTATCCTAGACTTGATGAATTAATAACAAAAAGACTATGCATTATTGCTGCATCTGTCCAATGGGAAATTGTCTTTAGCAAGATGGGACAAATAAATCGCTGAACGGATAAATTGTTTAAGTCTAACTAAAGTCAGCCAGCTTGTATTACTTAATACTAATTTGGATTTAATGCAGTTCGATCCGAATGAATACCGTAATGTACTAATTAATGATATCGAATTGTTTACAATTTAACCTTTCAAAATTTTGCTATATTGATTCAATACAAAAAATTTTAAATATCAGTTTGAATCATTCCGAAAAATAGTAGAATATTATTTTTATTGGATGGGGGGTATCTTAGAACTGATTCAGTGAACGAATCTTTTTATTGAACTGATTCAAGTGATTCTGTCAAAAGAGTCACAATTCCCAGCACTACTAACCAAACATAATAACTTAGATACGCGTCAGTAGTGCCATCTTTCGGACTTTTCAAACGACCGTCTTATGTACAGGATGACGCTTTGAAATGTTAGCTTTTCTATTATTAAAGAATAAATCAAAATATATAGGCTGTTTAATCAGATTGTTAAAAAAAGATTATAGAGTAAATTTAGGTATAAATAAATATAGAGTAATTATTCAAATTTTAAGTCACCAGAGGTATCTCTAGCCTGAGATAGAAGATTGAACATTTCCGAACAATAAATTACGGATTAACTAACTCTCACAGAATTTAGCAAAGGCGTAAGGGCGTCAAATTAGGGTAGAGGACTTGACTTGACTTGACGCCCGAAAAATAATAATATAACAAAATGTTCATACCAATAATTTCGATCACATTTTATTTAAAATTAAACGTGTCCTCAATTAAATTTATTAATTGAGTATTTATAGTAGCAAATAACTATATCATGTGACTTTACACTCAGATATTTACAAAAAGTGTTGTAAGATCAGATTTGTACTATTTATTTATATATTTTTAAACATCATCTGGATTTGTGGAATTATTTCTTCAAAGTATCGCAGGCATAATATCAGGACAAGGCTCTCAGTATTAAGAATAGTGGATTAGAAAATTATCTCAAGGTATTTCAAATTTTGATGGAGGATCTATCCTTTTCAAAATGTAAACTTGTAAAAGAAAAGCAATATTTAAAGCTACTTTACTTTATTGTATCCACAAATGGTATACACGTTTCATAAAATTATATGTAGATAGTAGATATATATTTCTATCAAATAAATGAAACTTTAAAAATAAATAATGGAAGTATTTGAGAACATTTTGTGTGCGCCATTGGCAATGAGTATTAGAAACACAGTTATAAACTGATCTTAGATAGAGCAGTATGATTAATATTTTTTAATCAACATTTGGCAAATTCTATTTAAATTTTTTCCCCGAATTTCAAAGTCTTCTAGGGGAGAGAGACCATAATCCCAACCAAAGTGCATATATTTGATACAGTCATTAATTTTTGTTAGACATTTTGGCTACCATAAAGTATATGCTACATATTTTTTAGCGTAGAAGGTCAACCCTATGACTTTATAATAAGCTTCAAGACAGTCTTTGAAGTAATTGAATCATCATATTTCACGGTTGTAAGAAAAAAAAATTGCAACTTTTTTACAAGTGTTGTCCTAATACACGCTAAACAATCCCCTCAGATCAGCGTTAGTGTATCGGGATTTGGATATTCAAATCAAATAATAGTAAAATGATCGAAAAAAGGTTTTTTAAAACCTTATCATTTATTTTCTATAAAAGACGGCGAACTTTCCTTAAATCTTTTTAAAAACAATTTTCAAACTCTTTCACTAATTAAGGTTGTGTTAAATCATAATTCCAGTACTAATTATATCAGATTGTCAAAAGAAATTTAACATAACATATTGAACCTCAAAAGATGAAATGATTCAAAAGTGTAACCTTATTCTAAAATAAACAGTTTCTAGTATGAAAATATTAAATTATATTATTGTAGCCTTACTATAAAATGTACTTCTAATCATAAAATACTCTATTTCAATTCAGAAAATGATTTTCAAATAAGGTAGCAACCTAATGTTGGTTTTGAACGAATGCATATTTAAACACCTTACAAGTAGAGATGTACCAATAACAAAATTTCCTCCGATTCCAATACCATCTTTATGAAAGATTCCTTATTAATATTACATTTAAAGAAATTACAAAGTGATTTACTTTTTTTAATGTTTAACTTTCTATTAATTTGACCTTGACAAAAAAAGACATAAATATATCTATCATAATTATGATAATAATTAGTTGTAAATAATTTGAAATTAAAATTATTTAAAAAGTTGGTTCTTTTCTGTGCTCAGAACTCAATTTACTCCTAGTTGGCTCATATATATTGCACGCACTACTAAATATGGATGGATCTGAATTTTGTTATGCAAGTCTATTATTTTCGCACTTATTAAATGTAAAAAAAAGTTAAAGAAAAAATGACTTTATCCGGGAAATAAAATATTTTTAAAAAAATCCTCAGACAAACGTCCGTTCATTAGGATAAACTCAATTTACAATAAATAAGACAGTTTTAGTATTTTGCATAAAAAAATTAAATAATTTAAATAGAAATAACAATAACATAAAACACTCTAAAAGGGTGCCCCTTCTTTGATGTTGGACATCATACTCTCAAGGAAATTATTTCCATTTATAATAGAAGTTGTGGCAATTAAATAGTCTGTGGATGATTCTTCTTTCTGAGCTAAATATCTCAAAGCCGAGATCTCAGCAAACGTAACACCGCCAACGAAAACAACTAGAGTGGTTGAATTATTTGAATCGACATTATTAGTAGTGATCAACTTAGGCTTTGATTTGCCCATTGAATTTTGTTTTTCTTCTAAAGTAGGACCCGGTAATATATCAAGGACATCTCTTATTGACCTCCATCCTCCAGGAGAGAATGATAAATGCTGAACTAGTCTGATAGAAATAGGTGCATACACACTATAAACATATGCAATGTCTTTAGGATCTTGTTCATTAACATCATCTAGAGTCAGATTAAGTTTTTTTCGAAGAACGACATAATTACTTTTATTGCTTCCATTTACCATTGGATATAGCAATCCGGCTTTTTCCAAATTAAGCAAGGAGAGCAAATGTTGATAACCATAGTTTTGTAAGATTAGTTTTCTATATGACTCTAATATCTTAGGCTTGAGACCAGAAGTAATAAAAGACTGAATGCATATTAATCGAAGCACTCTAAGAATATCTGCATTGGCGCATATCAGATCTTCAATAGATTCGTGAAGTTTATCAACATTTTGATAGTTCATAAGCTCTTGCTCAATTTGTAATGCATCTAAAAACTCTGTTCTATTAGTCCAATCCCTAATAGACTCTGCAATGGATGTATGATTCATTAACGAAGTTTTGATCGCTTGCATTTGAGGTAGCTTTTCTACAAATGATTTGATTTCCTTTATGGATTTAGCTTCATGGCGTTCATTGAATTGGGCGGCCATCCATTTAGCCTTCTTGTTAATGACATGACCGACTGCATTGAAATTCTTATCCCTAATTTCAGCGAATAGTTCTTCATTAGAATTTAAGAAACATTGTTTCATTTCTTTTTCAGAAACAGACAAGACCTTATCTTTTTCATTCGGTTCAAATCGATCCGCAGGGATTTTGACAGAGGCATGTTTTATACTATAGATTTCATCAATTAATCCTTCATATGTTAGTTGTGTTGCAAGAGGAGATAATGAATCAATTTGTCTATCAATTATAACTAGAGTATCAATAGAAGAATCAGAAGGTAATAAATTGGATTCTTCATCTGCAGCCTCTTTCCTTAGTCGAGTCATATAGTCATAAACTTGTTTAGCGGCCTTTCCTTTGCCATAAACCTTAGGTATAATTCCAACAATGGATTGAAGAGCCATGAGTGCTTTGGCTACGGAATGTAGGGATGTAGGATCCCCATTCAGATAGTATTCACTAAAAATAGAGCTATCTTCCATGGAAATCACATCCGTCTCCAAGGGGAACCAGGAGGCAGAGAGCTGATCCAAAAAAGTGAATGAACCAAACACACCTTTATCTTTGAGGCGCATTTCACATAGAAGAGACTTCCTCGGAAGAAATAGAATGTGAAAGGCCTTGCGACTGTCTTCTGAATTTTTTACATTATCTGCGACAATATCTGGAATATACAAGTGAGATATTATTTAAGCATAATATTATATTTAATTAAAAAGAATAGAATATTAGAATCTCACCCATTAAAGGCACTAAAGGTCTCGTAATAAACACAATGTTCTCCGCATTCTCTTCTAATTTCAAAGGGCCCAATTTAAGAGGAATCATCTTCTTAACATGTCTGTCTCTGAGGAATTGATATTCGGCTATGAGCCCCAAAGGCCCAATGAGAGCTTCGTCCCATACGATTACTTTACTTCCAGCATATTTGTCCAAGCATTCCGAAAGTTCCTTTTTCGACAAATCACGAATGCAGGAGAAGTGACTTCTCGCAGATGACCCCGCAGATGAAGGGATTGATGACATACCGGCATAAATAATAGTCTTAGTTCCTAATAGTGCACTAATAAATAATGTATATTATTAGATAAATTAGATATCAGAGTGAATGGAAGGGGCGGAATTACAACACTAATAATACAACGACATCTAACGAATAAAATGTGAACTACTACTATGTGATTGACTATTAAATAATAATAATTACGTACGACGACCTAGGTAGTTAGATCAGTTTCACTCAAAATTATGTTAAAATATAAAAAATGCCAATCAAATATATATACGTAACACTAGTAAATAATACGATGTGAACTGTCATTTTTAGTAGCCAAATATATAGTATACGGTTATATATCCATAGAGAAATAAATACATCATCAATCAGCTTCAAAATTTCCAGTTAACAAGAGACACCCATATGATAACATTTTTATAATTATGGAAAATATTATAGTCATTGCGAACTTGCAAAAATAAAGCAATTTACCTTGTATCTAAAATATATAATTTGTAGATGAATCTATTGCTATTTTATGAGTAATTAATTGAGATCATCATTAGATTGTGTAATATATTTCATGTATTTAGTTCCTGAAGATTAAGTCTCAATTGATTTTAATCAAGTTTGCGCAAAATCCTGGATAATATTTCATAACCGTTAATCCAATAAAAGATAGCTGCTTTTATTTCCCGTTGATGGATCCTCTTTTGTTTTTCCATAAACTTCACAAGTGTATAATCCTTTCTGACAAAAGCAAGATCATTTGTTGTTAATCTGAACATGGGGCAAAAATCATTTCCCCCATCTCCAACGTAAGAAATAAAAGAATATTCATTTTTTGAGCCGTTGATGTGACCTTTAAGAATGTCGCCTTTGCACATGTTTACTGTGCTCATATCGCAATGTGTCTGATGATGGTAGGCTTCGATATGAAGTACACCATCATCTGACCAAAAGGCAGGATTGGTGTATATGGCCGAAAAGTATTTCTTGAGGTTATGAACTTCCAATATATGGTTTATAAAAACGGAGTTTGAGTCTGATATAATTATAAGCTCCGCTCCTACTTCATTATACAGCCTTGAGAGAAGTACTTCGAATCCAGGCGTTAAAGTGAGTTCATTCATACGGTCCAAAATGTTGTTACTTGTCACCTATGGTAAATTAATATGAATTAGATTCCAAGAGCGAATAATAATGGAGTAAATGTATTACTGATCGAGAATGAAGGTGTTGAAACACATTTCTCATGTATTCCGTCCACATACTTGCATCCCAGTTCGCTCGAACGTCAGAAGGGATATTCCCACCAGGAGCAACTGTTTGTACTTCTATATCCGTATTTTGATTCACTATAGTGTGGTCAAAGTCAAACGCAACTAAAGGTATTTTCCCCTGTTTATTCATACTATAAAAAACCATTATAAATTTAGAAACTGCCTAGTCAATATTTACTAACAATTATATAATATTTATTCGTATTACAAAATTTAACGAGAAAAAATAAAATATGCTGTCAATTTCTGTAACGGATCATAAAGAAAAGATAGAGAGATTTGATAGCTAAATGCCTATAGAGTAAAAAATACGAATGAAATATAGTTTTAAGTTAAAGAATGAATATATTTTTGGACAATAGCAACACGTGTACATAGAGCCATAGTGATGTATAAGACAATAATTGTAATAATTGACCTTAGGAAGACTTGATAGTCCGCCGCCTTTCAAATAGTTTGGCGAATAAGGCATTAGATAGAAAAATAGTGGGTGAAAACAAATGTAGAGGTACACTACATGAACCCATTACTACTTGTGCCTGATTCCCAGACACAATGAAAAGTGGGAAAAGCATTGAGAAAACGCATCCAGAAATAACCCAGTTTTCTGGCATACTTGTTAGCATTGCAAGAGGTAATCCAAATCCTAGAAAATATGGCCAATTCGCCTCGATGAAATAGAGTCTTTTATGAAGCTCAAGTCCTTGATTGAACCACTTGTATTCGAAGCAGTATAATGAATGAAGTAGAGACAAATGAAGCAAATTAATGGCACGACCAAGAATTGTAATGGGTAAGTAACTGCATATTTTTCCTTGTAAAAGGAAAATGGATTCAATGAGTATGGAGAAAATAGTGTCTGCAATCATGAGGGTTAAGGATGGCATACATTGTGGAATCGCTTTGGATGATTTAAAAGCCGAGTCTGCAATATCCTGAAACCAGATTGCGTTCACAATTTTACTGAGGAGAAAGAAGGGCAAAACCCATAACGCAGAAAAAGTAGTCGAGACAATGGGAAGAGTAAAGGACCATAGTTTTTCCCCGAGTTCCCCACTGACATCTCCTAACACTGTGAAAAGTACAACTTTTAAACCAGGGAGGACGGCATTTTCGAATAAAACGATGCTGAACCAAAAAACACATCCATTTAAGGCGCAGCATTTGAGAGTTCTCTCGAGGATCCGAGGAGTTGAGCTACGCTTCAAGTTCACAGAGGATTCATTTCCATTTCTTTTGAGGACACTGTCTCTTTGTCGACGTTCTATGGAGCGTCTCTTAGCTAAAAGTCCAAGGGGTTCATCCCCTCGAGGTTCTCGAGAAAGTAAAAGATCACGAGTTATATCTTTACGAAGGAGCTGGAGCTCTTTTTCTCTCACAGAGCGAGAGTCCAGAAGGAATAGGTCCACTGCACCTCGTAGGCTATCCGCAAATCCCTTGGCGAATGCATAGACAAAGCCCTTCGCATTATCCAAAGTCAATAATTCTGAGAGCATACTACTCATATTCGAGGTAATAGGACGGAACTTGAGTTGTTGAGGCCAGAAATCATCCAGCCGTATCTAAGGAATACGTTTTATAATTAATATCAAAAGATTAAAGTCGTTTAATACTATTTAGTTTTCTTTTTCTGTTTCTTTATCTTACTCTCTTTCTCTGCCTAGCTCTCTCTCTCTCTCTCTCTTTTTTTTTTTTTTTTTTCTTACGGCCCCTTTTGAGTTTTGACAATCAGGCAACAGCAAATTCATTTTCTTATTTACATTTTGCCTTTCTAGCTTCTACCATTCGTCCACCCAAGCTAGATAGATTATTCATAAATATATGCAGTATATCCCTATATTATTTTTATACGCTCCTTCCTATCATTTTTATTTGTTTCTATCTGCGTTATTTCATAAAGAGTACATTTGAGCAAGTACTATTAATATCCTGATTTCACTTCTAATCCATGGATTTATATCTAGAAGCAATTATAAGTTTAACAAAGAGTAGTATAATATGTTTGCGTACACGTGTACATATAAACCAGTTATGGAACAATGCTTTAATAATATTATAGACTATAGTAAAATGTTATGATTTAATAACTTTTCTAACAGATTTACTTAATTTTTTTAGAACGAAAAAATTGAAAAATGATTATTTTGAGAGAATATGATATTTGATTGATTATATTTAATGGATTTTAGTATGCATATTTAGGGATGTGAAAATGTTTCTAAATCCTCGTGAATTTAATTCAAAAAAATAAATAAATGTTGGCAACAATGATAGACGACATAATTCATCATAATTCTACTATTGAGCGTTTTCACGTGACGTCACTATTTTGGCAGTGCCTGAGAATATAAGAGTCTCCACCAATGTTCTGGACATTCTACAGCTGAAACGTCTGTTAATTCAGTAAACATATCTATTAAACCCTAGTTTAAAGGAATATAAGTCATTGCTTACTAATAAGAATATTTTTTTTATGTAAAAATGCCTGTTTTTTTTGCATGCCGAAATAAGCATTTTCCTGGCAAGGATATATCGTTTTTTTGTTTTCCAAAAGATTTACACCAAAATAAGCCTTAGTTATGACTTATGAGTTATGTATTATGACCATAGAGATAAAAATTATAGAGTGCTTACTTGATGAAAAAATTGAGGGAACAGACAGCTGATAAATACAAACAAGATAAGGATCAAAACATTCAAATATTATATATTTAATAGTAGTTTCGTCTTACTTAATAACGTTATTTTAGGGGCCTAATGGATAATGAGGGTACTCACCTTACTTCAAATTATTCTCTTATCAAAATGGCAAGTATAAATACAAAATATGTAAAATCCGAAATAGTTCATTATTAATGTTACAATAATTCATCAACCTCAATTTTCACTCTTAGAAGAAGTACCATGACTCATCTCTAAAAGGAATATCTACGATTGGTATTTAAATTCGCCTTGAATCGCATGAAGCCTATAACAACACAATGAAGAACATTTTCATAATTGATAATTCTTATAAATTCCTTATATTCTCGTTTGTTCTAGTATATACTAATTTTGATTAAAAAAAATGCTTTGGCATATTTAGGATAAATAAACATCTAATCAATGAAGTATAATTTATTCTAAAAAATATTATATACTAATAAAATTAAGCCCGTCAATATATTATTGATATTTTTTTCTTGTTGTAATTCCCATTTTTTTATTATGGATCCTCCGATGAAGGAGCTCTTTTGGAAACTAAAAATATTATAGTAGACAGAACTTCTTCACTTAATCCAGAAACCTTTTTTTTAAACGGCGACATAAATCTTTAGCATTGGTTATCCGCTTCTGAAGCCTTCGTTTGCTTTGACAAATAATTTCATTTTTAAAGCCTTTAAATGTGTTTTTTTCGGAAATAATCATAATGTCTCTTTTGTCACCTCCCTCAAGGATTCCATAGTACAAGGTAGATCATAGTTATGATGAATAACTATATTTACAATTGACCTTTTTTCAATCATGCCATTAGAATTCCTTTTTATAGTACTGCCTTCTTCATAGGTTCTTCGCTCCAAGATTCGTCCATGGGACTTTATAATTTTTTTTAATGCATTGGAATGCATGAAAATTGAGAGCACTACTCCATCAACAATCGTGCACTTAACTTTGTGCTTGAGGATGTCAGAGACTTTGAAGTGCTTAGAAAAGATTCTTGACTATTTGGCTGGTTTCCAATCTTGGCGACACCAGTTTACTATCCATTGCTTTAGAAGCGCTGGATTATTAGGATATCTGAAAGTAGATGGTTACTTATAATGGAATATTAAATCAACTAACACGGATGCCAAAAAATATGATTGTTTTATAAAGTTATGAAAATACTAACGGAAAGAAAGTTTATTTTCACATTATTGTGGAAGAGTTTACATTTTTTCAACGATTTACTAGCAAGGTCGTGCTCTGAGGATCTAGAAAAAGCCGCCGTTCTTGGAGTACAATTGAATCGAATGCAAGCAGGCATTGAACTCTACGAATAAAAAGCAGAACGCTTCAATAAATTGTCCTCGTCATTCTTGAGAGTAAGCACTCTATAATTTATATCTCTATAGTTATCAAGGTTAATCCAAGGTAAATAGAAATTTTTATTAACCTTGGGTTAATCGATATACAAAGTTAAACCATCATGTAATCGGGCTTGCTAGAATTTTCAATTTGATGTATCGTACCGACTGCTGGACATGAGAGGGAGATTTTGACGTCATAGAGAATAGAAAGGTTACCAGATACAAATTTATAAAAGACCAAAATTAAGAACTGGGACTACGTTGTGGGCAAAGAGAGAGAAGTTTGGTATCCTTGGATATTATATCTTATTTACATTTTACAATATATATATTATTACTTATTGATTATTATTATTTCGATAATAATTCCTACTCGCCATTCCGAAAAAGTATAATGTATTCACGCAATGAAACTGTCAGTTGTGCAGTTGCCATTTGTGATTCTCCTAACAACATAATTTATCATTATTTTCCAAAGGATCCCTTAAGGCCTACTTTTAAAAAGAAAATTGAAAGAAGATGCTATCCCTTCCAGAGGTCTCATACCTGGGAAGATTTGAGCAAGCTCCAAGGAAAACGAAATGAAGTAATACCATTTTGAAGAAGATTCTAATGAAATATATTTAGAGACATTAGACAAATCATCCCAAACTAACGTAAAATCAACGAAAACACTTGTGTTAGGAAAGATTAACGCATCTAATCAAGCATGCGTAACCCGGATTATACAAATTAGTAGGGCTTCTAATACCAGAAAAGATCAACTCATTCTAGAACTCGAGTCACTAAGGAAACAGAATGCAGATTTACACACAAAAGTGAAAATCTTTCAATCAAAATATACATAGATTATTAAAATCCAAATCTAATTTTAAGGAAGCGATGAAAGGTGAACTGGAAAAGAGATTTACTAAATCTCAATGTAAACTCATTATCAGTGGGAAGAGGTTTTGCAAAATCGACTGAGGAGGATTTTGTACAAGGACTGATACTGAAGTATCTTTCCTCAAAAGCCTACCGTTACATTCAATCCAATGGTCTACCTCCGGTTCCTAGTGGAACAACCCTCAAACGGTGGATCCAAAATTTTTAAACAGCTCCTGGAATACAATCAAGTATTATTTAAATTATCGCTCAACAAATCAAATCCAACGAAACTCCAAATGCAAACTTAGCTGTCTTGTGCTTTGATGAGATGAAGCTCCCTACCAATATCAAAAAAAGACTTTGGATGTGCCTATGCAGTAAATTTGAATATACAAAAGGATATTCTCCAATGCATGATAAATGTAATAGGAACATTGAAGCAAATTAAGAGTAATAAAAATGGTGAAGTGGTGTTGCCTAAGTCATCTGCTTTGAAGCCCTGCCATAAGGGCATAAGTATTTCTTCAAAATCTTTGATATTATTGTATCAATAATGAAATTGGCCTTCCATATATATTGAAATCTCGTTTAAATCAAGATTGCCTTAAAAACTTTTTCCAAGAATAAGATATATTGGACGAAACCACTCCCATCTTAATGCCGTAGAGGCCAAAGATCGATTTTGGATACCCGTAATAAGTGGCTCAGAAAAATATAGTGGTTTAGAATGCTCCCGTCAGATCTGAGAAAGACCAATGTCTTGTTTTTATGTTTCAATAAATTACAAGTTGTAGTATCACCAATACACTAATGTATACTTTTAGGTCTTATTTTGAGTGAAGTAGATTAAGAAGATAACATAAAATTTTATAAAGACTTTGATGATACAATTTATTCTCAAATCATCAAATCAAAGGCGAGATTGAGGAAGATATAAATAATGATGAAAATACAATAGAACAACCACCATCTAATGATTTACATCTTCCTAAAATCTGTGAAGATGAAGAATTTATTTATGTTGCTGGATATGTGGTCAATCGTTACATCAAAAAAATTTCCACTCTGGCATCCAAGTTCCTCCAAGTCCATGGCTTAAAACATTGTCAAGAGGGTGACTGCTTCAACCATCGGAATCTTTTTTGGAATTTTATAAAAAATAGAAAAGCATTTCATTAAGTTTCATGGGATTTTTTTTGATACCGAACCATATGTGACGGATCGACTCATCAGCATAATTGTGGAAAAGTATTTTAAGGAATAATATGAAGTTGTAAAAAAATTTATTCGCACTCGTACATTTATTAGACTTAAGTATATTAATATTGTAAACAAAAGTAGCATAAAAAGAAAAATAGCAAGTAACGTGCGAAAAACTGCTCATTGCCTTAGTTAAAAAATAGAAACGGAAATTATATATATATATTTTAGGCTCATTATTTAATTTAAAACAATAAACTTTCAAAATGTGAGTGCATGTGTTCTAAGTCTAAGTTTTAAGTCGACAAACTTTGTCAAGCAATTCCTCGGAAATTGGGTGCGAAAATTTCTTTCGAGGTAAAAGAGTTCTTCTATAACACAACTGTAATACTATTGGGAACGAAGCTTTCTTCTTGTGTCAAATCCACAAAGAGTCCATATGGGAACTGTTTGACTGTGATTAATCAGTTCTATTTCAATAAACTATTCGTTTTAAGATACTAAAGTTTAATTAAATCATTACATAACAATGCACATTATGATTTTTTTAAATTCATGATCCCTAGTATATGTAATTATGTTGCACTTTATCACAATGGACAATTCTTTAATGCTGGGAGTGACGAAATAACACGATCTTTTGTTAGATTGAACTCCACGCATTCTCCAAAGAGTCTTCATCTAGTAACTTCTATTTGATGATGAATGCTTATCATAACTTATAGTCATCCTAACAAATGAGTCAATGCAAATAACTTATCAGTAATTACAATTTATATGGATTGAATATATTGTTCTTGGATTGAATGATAGAATGATGATGACTAGGCTGAAGAGTTAACACAGAATAACTGATAAGTTAATATTTAATTATCCTAATGGATTTGAGTGACAATCTTCTTCGTTCCTCGCTGTAGTCCACTATGGCAAAGTGATCCTATGTAGAAACTGAGACCTAGCTTCATATGCTTCACTACGACGTGGAAGATCTTCAATAGGTAATAATATAATTAATAACTTCTATGTCGTATCATTTGTTATTTCAAATTTGTCTGATTCCCTGCTTATGACTTCTAGTTATAGATAACTAATATAATTGTTTTTTAGTTATATTTTTTTTTAATTTACCCATTTTTACTTAACTTACTATTATAAGCATACGTTATAATACTTAAATGAATTATCTTTATAATATTTACTATTTCAGTGTCACGTTAAAGACGTCATACTTCGTAATAATTAATATTTATATATAATACCGTGTGCTTCGTACAAATTCAAATAAAGAAAATAATAATTATATTTGAAATATTGAAATTCCCTACTCATCGTGAATGGATCTTTTCAATGTTGCAATCTTTTAATCTCCTTTGCAAGAAAGGAATCGCATCTGCTCCATTGAGATGGATGATCAAGTTAGAAATATCTTCGTTCCATTTCCTCTATCTGGCTTTGGTCCTATCTACTGGAGAACATATCTGAAGAGTTTTCGCCTCATTAAAAATACAAGCCCTGATTCTCGCAGTTGTAAGTCAAGTTGTATCTGAATTTACGAACAACGAAGAACAACTGCCTGAATGGTCTTAGCTTCAAATGGGGAGCAAGGTGTTTGTCTAACAAACGTTTCTTCGGGTATGCCCGATGGATTCGAGCGTGTAGATGTGGAATTTATTTAAGATAGGTTTAATTATTTTTAGTGTATTTGAATTATGATAGGATGAAGACGGATTTTATTTCTAAGTGTTAGGCCATTAGTTTTTGATTACTCATTGTATAACATATCATATTAGCGACTTTAAGGGAAGAAATTTAGGAGATCTCAATGTTAATAGATCTATGATATAGAAATATGAAAGTTATTTTTATGACTTTTATGAAGTAAATCAAGTATTCTAGAATTTGAAAATTTCGACTACTTTTTATATTAACTGTTATAGTGTAATTTGAAATATAGAAGATTCTCATTTCTATAGTAGAATCACGAGATATTATATCCTCCAAAACCGTAACTTTAATCAAATAGTACCATATGTCTCACTCCCGCTTTTTACAAACACTCACTCGATGCATATCCCTGGTTATGAATTATAATGCGGAAGAACTACGACCCGAAAGGATCACATATTTTATGTTTTGCTCACTTAAAAGAGGAAGATATTTTTCATTCAATAAATCGAAAACGGAGGCAGACAAATTTTCCTATTCTAAATAAGCAAAACCAAGAAAAACACTTAATTCTTTAAAGTTATATGATGAATCGCTGTTTAGCACAGATAAAGCCACGGTGTCCACCTACAATTTTTCTCAAGTTGGAGATATTTCATCTGAAAATGACTATAGAACTGGGACGAACTTAATAAAGAACTTCCCCTGAGTAGAGCAGGGAAATATCTCTTTGGGTTACGGGGGCAGATTCCAGGAATGCACCAGAGGGAGTTACTGAAGCACTTGAATTCATTATTGGCCAGTGGTAAGAAGGACAAGATATTGTTAAAGGCCCGTACTAAATTTATCCCAAAAATGGAGAATCCTAAGAGTGCGTCGGACTTCAGAACTAACTCCATCTTAACACAAATTGTACGTGTATTACACAGGATCATTGATTCTAGACTACAGACAAGTAAGATCTCGGAAGACCAGGTGGGGTTCCGAAAAATGGACGGGTGCTCTATCAGTAACTTGCTTCTGAAAGGTCTTGTTGCGTATAGCAAGAATAAGGGCGAAAAACTTTCTTTGGCGTGGCTTGATATGCGTAAAGCATTCGACTGTTGTTGATTCATAAATCAATTATTAGGGCCCTCATAAAGCACAATGTCCATTTATCATTGGTGAATTATATTAGAATGGTCTACCTAAATGCTAGCACAAGTCTTGAGTCAGTTAGATGCTATATTTCGCAGAGGAATACTTCAGGGAAACCCAATGTCAGGCACTTTAGTGATAGAGTCTGTGTTTAATGATTCGGACACTGATTCGCCTTATGAGATTGGGATCTCTGGTTCAAAGCCTTCAGGTCTACTTAGAATCTTTTGAAATTACAGCTGCTAAAGTTGGTTTATCATTGAATAGTAATAAGTTGGATCTGTTGTCTATCATAGAAGGGAATAAAAAAGGCCTAATTTACGTTGACCCCTCCCATATGCTCACTAGTTCGGATGTACTCTCAAAAATATGGATAGAATTTATTTTTACAAATATTTATGTATACGCTACTCTAACTTTGGGCAACAAAGAGTGGATATGATCAATGATCTAAGAATGCGGCTCAAAAGGCTCGATAATACAATGATTTCAAATAAACAACGCTTACACATCCTTAAAAGCAATGTAATAACACTGTACCTCTATGCAGTGAAAAGATCTAAGATTATCAAGGGAGACTGTAAGACGTTTCAAATTGTAATAAGAAAGTATGTCCGTAAAATAACAGGCCAGTTCCACGATGCGCCTATAAGTTTCCTTGAATCAAAAGCTAAAGATAGTGGACTTGGAGTAATGAACCTCCTGTCGACTGCAAGCATTGCCTCCAATAATAGGATGCGTTCACTAGTGAAGAGTAACAATACTTATATTAGAGCCCTCTACTGTGAACTGCCTGGATTTTTCGCGGACATTTCGATAAAGTATAATACCACTGTGGTACATGAGAACACCAAATTCCAAGAACTCGTCAAAGTCAACCTAATTAACTCGGTAGACAAAAAAAGGTATTAAGTATGCTCTTCAGGGTAAGAGGAATCACAACTTTCTACAAGACAACACTTGAAACAGTAACAATACAGAGTTCAAAAGAGTTGTACAAATCATGGCAGGCAACGTGGCAACCAAGTCTAAATTTAATCGATATAAGGTAATTCCAAAGAAACAAATGCGAAAGCTGTGGTGATAGGGTTAAACATCTTGACCATATCATACAAACATGCCCAATCCCACAAGGCTTTCACATAAAGAGGCATGATAACTTAATTGACTACTTGGATTTGAAGTTAGGCCGTCCAGGAGTGCAGGTTTTTAAAGACTATGTAGGGGAGAGTGAGGATACATATTACAAAAAATCCTATATTGTTTTAAACTGTCATAAGTTTCACAATTTAAAAGATAATTCAACGACCGGGGAACATGGCATAGGTAGTTACCTAAGACAAATAATTCCAGAGAATTTTTGATGTAGTGCAATAATTAATAGCCATTTATTGATGTTTTTGAAACCAACAAAAAAGTAGGATACTTTATACACTAGGAGGAGACATGGTACAGGGTAGGATTAGACATGTTACAATAGGGAAAAAACATGTAAAAACTGTAATTTAATATATACAAGCATTTATTTTAATTTGTATTACAGTTTGTTAGGATAAAGTAAATACTTATAATTACATACATATATAAGATAAACAAATAAAACATTCACAGAAACAGAGCATAGTTAATAATAAATTTAAAAAAATATTTTTTTTACTATATACTGTGATTGATAATTAAAGTATATCATGAAATTATACAAAAAAACATAATTAAATAATATATATAAGTATGTAGTACGGGTATAAATAATAAAAATAAGGTGTAATAAGTCTCCTCGATAGTGTTTGAATCAGAATAAATGATGTGAACTGCATATTGAAACGAATCATATATTACAAGCATGTTAATTAATCGAACAACATGCAACTATGATATTTAATTAAATAAGATTAAAATCTCATGTTTTATAATAGAAACATATATCAATAAACACTTACCTAAAATGTTTACTTTTAATGTCAAAAATTTTATTGTCGAAATTCTCTCTAACTGTAGAACATTATGCAACCTGGGGGTTTATCTTGTTTCGATGAACAAAGGAAGACATTCAATTGTATAAGAACAGGGTTCTTAAATAGTTTTACATTTTAAAGTTATTGGTAGTGTAATATGTCTCCTCCGTAAGAAGTATGCTCACTCTCCCCTATACAAAATAGGGGAAACGACATTAAAAACAGATTTTGTATTAGTACAGAAAGGGAATGTGCACATCTTGGATCCAACAATTGTTGGGAATACAACTGATTTAGTCTCGGTCAATTGTGTAAAAATGAAAATTATTTGTCAAATGACTTACTGGAATTTATTAAGCTAAAACACTCTTTGGAGAATGTAGTGATTGGCGAAGTAGGAGAGAATGTCATGAATTGGAATGGAAACCTACTGGGCAAATAGAAGAGCTATGTAATTAAGAGATGTGGAATGTCTAAAAGGGAAATTTATATCATGGTAGTCAGGGTTATGAGTGACTCATTTAAGCTTTGGGCAGCGGAACACCAATCCGCCTAGACAGGTTTTAACCCCCCTTAAATAAGTTATGGTTTTTGTAGGTTGTAACTGATATTTTGCTTTTACCTAATTGTCTATATTAAAACATCATAAGTTTATATTCTAACATTTGAATAACTAGTTGGTCCTTATGGGCATTGGGATGAACTATGTTGTTTTCTCTATTGCGGCATCGGGCTAGAATTAGATATATTTGTGGATATTAATTGAGAATTGTTTTCTTTTGATTTACGATCTAATTTGATTAACTTTATATTTAATTAAGAATTTGTGACTAGATCCATTTTTAGCCTTTCTTCTACTGAATTTAGTGAATAGAATTCCTAAACAGCAGTCCCATATTGGTCATGGGTTTAACTTTTATTAACCTTCTTAATCAAATCATCGTCGTGCAATGAACCCAATAGCTTTATACTGCTTTGCTTTACCTTTAAAATAGACAAGAACCCTCTTTTATCAGGGAGGAATCAAAACTGAATTCAGTTAGGCCCCATTTAACCCAATCCACTATAAATAAATGAGATTGGGAACCCTTTTCCCTATGAGTTTGAAATTTTGAAAAATATGAATGAGGCAATTCATCGTATACTTATCTGTACAGTAATACAAAAAATATCACCGCCTGGTCTCCTTGCACCATAAAAAAAGCATTGCAGCTACGAATTGCTTGTGGTACCACAGGATACGAGATGCTACTTCGACAAGGATTTCCTCTAACAAGTCTAAGGACATTGAGAATACAGTTGGAAGTTTTAGACTTCAATCCCGGTACTTTAGAGGACGTAATTACTTTGCTGAAGGTAGTTTTAAATTTAATGTAAAATATATTTAGTTTACAGTCTTTTTATATTTTAAGGTAAAAGTTCAAAGTTTCCCTCCTAATGAACAATGTCAAAATATAAAGAGACAATGGATTTCCTTTCTTCCTTCCGAGATCTTTTCGAGAACTTAGACATTAATGACTATTATGGATGGACGAGAAAAAATTGAAGGTCCCTCAAATGTCTTAGTGGCAAGTAATGGGAGCAAATTTTAAAAATGAGGCAAATTGTTTCTTAATTTGTAAATCCTCTGTTTATTTGTATATTATTTTCTATGATTATATTTAATCTTTTAAATAATTAAGTATTTGATTAAGTTTTACTTTATTCATTTATATAAGCTTATTAAGTGTTATTAGTTCATATTTTTTTCTTTAGATGGCACGCATCATGACCAGACTCTCCTTTTCTAATGCACTGCATTTCGGGGCATAAATAAGCATGTTTTATAACTTATATCATGGTCAAGGACTGCTTGGCTATGGTAAACATTATTAAGAGAATGTTGCATATTTCCTTGTACACCCCCATAAAAAATAGAATCACTCTAAAAATACAAAGTCGAACCAAAATCATCAGATATGCATATTTTTAAATAGATTTTTTTAAATACAACATGGAATATTTTTCTAAAATATAAGCTATGATATTCCTTATCGATCACTATGAATGATGAATAAGTTATAGGTATGTAAATAAGAATGTCCTTTTATATTCAATTTTCAGCCTAAACATGTAAATATCTCGAGGTCAGAGTAAGATACAAAAACAATAAAAACATTTTTATAATCATAAAACCCCATTTTCCATCAGTTTTATTCATCATATTTCATTTTGGGGATTCTCTTAATGATGAATAATGTTTGAACAATAATAGCTCCAAATTACTATAATTTCAAATATTTCTGAAACCTGACGACAAAGTAAAAAACATAGATCTGTGTTGGATTTTGCACTCAAAGATAAATTATATTCTTGGTTTGATTTTGTTTGTAAATTTTGACTCTCTGTGTTATGGACAGAATTAAATAATTTTCTATAGTTCTTTTCTCGTCCCTAATCGATCAAAAATAAATAAATAAATGTACAAATCTAGCCATTGTTAGGCATTTTCAGTTTTCAATTTAATTTAATAAAGATATGACTGTGTAAAAATTGATATCAAGTAGTATTCATTGCAAATGTTATGTCCCTTTTTATTCATAAAACCATTTGATTGAGTTTTAACAAGATTTATTTTAAGATATATCCATTTTATGTAGTTAATATATCAACTGTAAGTAATTAATGAATAATGATGCAACAGGGAATGCATGGGCAGTGCAGGTAGAACTTTCGTACTGGAGTGTGCAATATATTTTACATGCTCTTTTATTTAAGAAGTTGGGTTCACAGTAGAATGATTGCGGTAAAAAGTTTGCGGACAAAAATGTTGGGGTAATATCCTTATATACTCTACATTATCATTGTGAGACAAAAACGTGAGTAATATCATCGTGAAGCAAAAATCATTCTGAGTAAATTAATTGCAAGACAATATTATTGTGCACAATTTTGTTGCAATTTATATTAGATTCGGACCCTAAAACAATTGAATGATGAAGAAACATGTCAGAATAGAACACTTCTAATGAGCTATAATACACATTGATGATTGGAGTGGATTGATTCGTTGTTTGTCTTGCTTTTATGTACCTAAAAAATTATTTTATATCTTGACAGAATGATTTTTTTTTTTTTCACATTTTTAACAAGCAAATTGAATTTTTTTTTTTTTTTAAATTGTATCCAAAAGGTTGTTAGTTTGTAGGTATTTTTGCATTTTTCTTCCTTGGATACTTAAATATACATACATAATTTTTTTCTCTTACCATGTAATTGAGAGACGTTCAGTTATACTTTAAATATACCCACGAATTATAGTCAAGTTGTACATGAAATTATTGGTATTATGACGATTTTTCTTCATTATTTTTGCAATAATTATTTAAAACAAAACTTCAATTGTTTATTCTTTAATATTTTTTTTAGTGATAAACAAACTTGTTTTTCCCGAATATCATACAAATTTAAGGTCGATGCAATCAATTTTCATTCAATCCGGTGGAATTGAAGTGCGTGTAATTATATTTTTTGTATGACAACATCACGGCGATATCTCGCTAACACAAAAATACCCTTTGTATTTTGTTCTCAGGTGTCGATTAACTCATCTCACTTTCATCAAGATACTTAGAGACAATTACAAAAAAGTAATAACTAATTAAGTTATCCCAAACTTATGCTCCATTTCCAAAAGGACAGGATTACAATTTCTTGTTAGTCCCTCGTTGTATATAAATATATATACTATACCTATTTAAAAAAAAAAACACTTTTTTAGTTTTGTTAGGTTTCCAATTTTTTCCCCATGCTTTGAGATGTGAGAAGAAAGAAAATCATTTTTTGGGGGTTCTAAATACACCCTAGACCCTCGCACTTCTTGCTTGTGGGGCCATTGTTTGTACTTTACATGTTACAACTATAGAAGGGGCCACCTTTTTTTTTAAACCTATCGAAAGAGTATATAGAGTTTGTCTTTTTCTATCCAATGAGCTATATAAATGTAGGTACCTCATCCATGTTATAAATTAATTGAAATTTTATTAAAAAAAAGGCATTTTCATTGTCGTCATTTAAAATTTAATTGTATACGTTATTCATAAGTTGCGTTGTATAATATGGATTTCCACTAAACCATCCAAGTTTAAGTAACTTAAATATTTGTCAATTAAAATTAACATTGTTTCGAACTATGCATGATCTTCAATAAAGATTTATATTCAATTATAATACAATAAATTGTCAAAATAATGAGTTTTAGTTGGTTACTTTACAGAATGATCAATTTTTGATTGAGTATGTAAATTAAAAATAAGTATATGAAGAGTGAATTCTCTGATAATTCCTAAATTACAAGAGTCGAAATAAAGTCATGAGTATAAAAAAATATTAATTGTTAACTTTATTTGCAAGTGATAATGTATTGGTCAATGAACCTCCACAAATTTTAACTATGGTGAGAACAAACTACAGAGTAGGATTGGGTACGTTATTGGTTATCTCTAATTTTAGTGCAAGGATCACGGATAGATTACAACCAATACATAGGACATGTTAATTATTTAAACATAAAAATATAACAATTGTATGTATCCCTTATCTTCTCGAAGTAATATCAATAGCATATTAAAAACTCAAAATTTTGAAATACGGACATGTTTGCATAGCATTTATATTAAATATTTGAAGATATGTCTTAATTTAATAAAGCTTCAGATTAAGAGTATTGCACATAAGAAATTGCACATATAAACTTGTAATATGCGACTTTATTTATTTAATAAAATGTCATTTACTTCACGGATGAGGTTTAACACTTATTGCTGGTTCCACTCCAGATATTGAACGAAACTATTATCCTACACTTCTTAATATCATCTTGCTTATTCTAAAACATTTAAATCCGTACACTTCTATCGCTAATTACTCTGCAAAATATATACTTTTTTTGATTTATTTTTTAGTTGAATATTCTTAATATGTCAAGCTTAATCTCTTTGGCCTACAGCCTGGTCAGGAGCCGCCTAGAGGAGGTTGTGGAAGCAAATAGCGATTTTATTAAATAAATATGATCCATATATGTTAATAAATATTTTCTAAATATGTTAATAAATATTTTTTGAAAAAGTTATAAGCTTAAATTAATTTTTAGTACTGTTTTGGTTAATTAGAAAATATACTATATTTGCGCTATGAATATCCCACGCACCCTGTATATATATATATATACATTTAAATTATCAATGTTAAGTTTATTAGAAGAAATGGTAATGTTGCTAGACTTTAATTCAGATTTAGTATTTGATATTATTAGTCTTAAATTAAAGTTTTTAATTCTGAGAACGGAAGCCTTATTTTTAAAATTGAATCGTTGACCACTTTCTTGTAATGAACTTTTGTTGGATGGAGAAGAGTCCAATGGTAAAAGTAATATTTCATTCCATGCCATTGTAAATTTATCCATAAAAGTTTGATTTTTAAGGTTAGCAAATTTCGTTAATGTCCTATGTACAATTCGCCTGATATGATTATAAAAATTAAAATCATTGTCGATTGAAAATTTGGAAACACAAAATTCCTTCAATTTCTTCGCTGATTTGAGATCTTTAAATTCTCCAGATGTCATATAAATGTAGAAAATGTGTCCATTTTCGCATGAATTCGGAAATATATCGAAATGTTGAAGAATAAAGGATTTAGCAATTCCAGTGTGAGAGTATGAAAGAAAATTTTAGAGCTTCGTTTTTCTTATACGGGGACATTATTTTAATATTTTAATAGTCTATACAGAAATAAGTAAATAATTAATTATGAAATATTTATTTATTTAAAAAAAATACAAATTAAGAAATATAATATGTTGATTGACATAGTGCCATTAATTAATTTTAATTGAAAACACTAGAATTGATATTATATTTAATTTGAACTATATTATACAGTTTATAATTATAAATAAAGTTTCCAGCGTCCATAACTTTTTTTATAAGTTATATAATTTGATGAATTTGTTGATATATACATAATACTAAGATTGGCCGAATCCTACCTGTAGTTAACCGAAGAAGTCCTGTATTTGACGAAAATCCACTTTTTCTTAAAAAACTAATTTTAAAAGTCGATATTTGATGTATAATTGCGATTTAAACTCAAAATACTTCTTGGAAAAAAAATTGAAAAGTGGAGATTTGGAATCGATATTGAAAGAAATGGAAAATATTGGTGAATCAATCAAAGTTCAAGTTATAGAAATTCTTAAAGGAAGAATAGTTGGAGGGAGAGCTTCTCACTTATGGTTAGTTAACAGTAAGTTTGAACTTTTTAATGCTAAAATTGAAGAATTTAATGTTGATGAAATGTTGTATAATGTTTCATATTGGTCTAAATGTGATAGTTATGACTCAGCAGTAGATTATGAAATCACAGCATATGTCTTGGGAGTTGATCTCTTAGTAGGAAATTTACAAATTTTAGAGTAAATCATAAAAAATTATCCTTTAGGCAATTACTTTGACAATCTATTATAAGGGTTAATTCTACTGTAACTATTGAATTGAATATTGTGTTATTGTATTGTATATTTCCTTATTATTATATTTATATATAATTTTGCTAAATGACATTTTGAAAGAGTTGAGATAAGGGTATTTTAATTCTTAACTCTAAAAATAAAATAAACACAAATGAGATGTAGCTCTGGAATATATCAAAGCTGCAAATATAAATAGAGTTTGAGATAATCCCGGAGGTCAAATTCTTTTTAGGGATATTAGGGATATTTCTATATTTGAGTCATAATTTTAAAAGCTTAATTATAAATGATATTTTTACGTGATTTCTTTGTTTAATAGAATATTTTAAAGCAACTCATTGTATGGCTAGGTTTTGGTGAAAGAGGCTACTTTGATCAATTTGGTAATAACAGTATTATAATCAATCGTACTTCAATTGTTGAACTTTGCAAGGATGTTTGACAAAAGCACGACAGATGTTTTGATTAAATACATAAGGAGTATAAATAGACCTCAATTATTTTAGTCACTTACCTTACAGAATATAAATAACACCACATTTACTATGTGAATTATCAATAAAAAAATTCTGCTCAACACTCAATATTCTTAGGATATTGCAAAAATGAAACTAAAGATGTGATAAGTGATAATTATTCTATTTATATCCTTTCTACGACACTTATCAACAAAAAAAAAAAAAAAAAAAAAAAAAAAAATCATCAGAGGCTCCAGAATCGTCAAACTCCAGAAGAAGGTGTATTATAGCCATTGCTATCTCATTAGAGCCTCTTCCTGCCTCTGTTTCTTGCCATACAATACAACTTTTGATATTAACGTTCATTTTCATAAATTTTAGTTTAAATATATTAAAATTTCGTTTATATGTTTTTCCAATTGAGAGTTTAGGAGCTAGAAAGACATACATGATGTCAAAGTATGTATGTAGGAAATCCAGTTTATCATTAATAATATTTTGGAATAATTTAACATAATATTAGTTATATATATAAAAATTTGACTGACTATTTAACACATTCTATAAATTTTGCACACTTTTATATTTCAAAAATGACTTTGACCTTAAATATGACAAAATATTAAATTGCGAATGAAACTATCACTGAATTACAATAGCTAAGTGGTAATATATCATTGTAAAAAAAGTTATTTAGCACAATTTGGTTCTGCACAAACGATTTACTATATTAAATATATTTTTTAACTATAATTTAAAGTTGTTATTACTGCATTTCATATATTTATGTTAAATAAGATAATATATATATTATTATTAATATATAATTTCATTTGAATTGCCATCCATAAATAAATGAAAGGTTTCGTTGGAATATCAATATTAAAATAAATGTACACATGTATAGGATGAGGCATCTACCCATATAAACAAAAAATTCAAAAGAACAAGTGACGTCATTTTTTGAGGAGGTATGAGAAGAAAATTCAATTTTCGGTTTAGAAAAAGTGCAATAACTCAGCTCTTATTCAACAAATAAAAGTCATTTTGGTGTCAACAAAATTCTACACTCAATATACATCGTAGGAACTTATTTCTAAGTGTTTTTTGTAACCTACCTACTTTAATTTTGTAAGAATCTCCATCGCTCATCATGTCCTCAATCTCAGTGGCACCCAATCCTTCAACGATCCTACCACTCGAACTAGTCGATAAAGCAATTGGATCTCGAATTCACATCATTATGAAAAATGATAAAGAAATAGTTGGAACTCTTCTCGGATTTGATGATTTTGTAAACATGGTTCTCGAAGATGTGACTGAGTACGAATCTACTCCCGAAGGACGCCGTGTATCTAAATTAGACCAAATTCTTCTGAATGGAAATCATATTACAATGGTAAATTTAGAGAATTGAGTCTCTAAATTAGACGTTGACTCTTTTCAAAATTCAAATTGTTTTGTTTTTGTCAGTTAACTTCTAGAGAGTTTTCACGTGTTATGATCGTTTGGGGGGCATAAACAACCTAGGTTTATCAGAATCAGGAAAATAATAAACTTATGGATGTCAAAATGGGATTTATCTATAAAATGATTCAAGCCTTACTGTCTATCAAAGACAAAATCTATTCTTCGAACGTCAAGTTTTATCATATATATGAACCTGAAATGTAATGAAATAGGCTATTTCGTCATTATAAAATTTTATTCCCATATAATAGATCAAAATTGACTATTTAAATGGAAAGAATAAGATATTATTCTCCGACTTTTCTCGTCCCTAATCGATCAAAAAGATAGTAACAATTGTACAAATTAAACGGATTTTTAGTAGATATTACTTGGATTTAATTGATTCGGATCAAGTAATATTTAATAGAGGTGTTAAGTATTTTTTTACACTTAAAGCCATTTGATGATATTTCATCAGAATTTATTGAAAATGCGTCCATTTTATCAGTAAAAATATCAACTTGGAGCCCCCAAAATGGCAATTGCTTCAATTATGTTGGAATTTAGGACATCAGTGGAAATGCTATATACAGTCAACCCTGTTTTGAACATGTCACTGCACTATTTTTCAATTTTAGAATTGTTACAAAATATGGAACTTATTTTAAGAGGTTACTTGCACTAAGTGGTCCTCATTTTCAGTTTCCCTTGTTTGACTGTAAATCATCAAATGATGTTTCATTTCTCATTCTACACTTTGTTAAGGAAAAAAATAATTATGATAACTTTTTTATTTATATTTCAGCTTGTACCTGGAGGTGAAGGCCCCGAATCTGCCACATCATAGAACTTCAATACAATACTGCACACTCAATAATAATGAATGATTTACATACTATAATTAAAAATGCGTTGTTAAGTGATTAATTATAAAATTTATATGTTTCCTTAGTCATTGTGATATCCTTCTTTTTTCTCTTCTTGACTACTTATTTGAGCCAAACTAAATCCATTTTCATAATCCGTGCTTGATCTTCGAATCTCATCCGCAACTGCTTGTTCCATTATTTCTTCAAATCTCTTAGCATGTATATCAATTTTTGGTTCATTGCTGACTGGAGGAGGTTGTGGCATGGCTACCCATCGTGTTATATCCAGATAATCCTCATCATTTTGTGCACGAGCATATATGTTTTGTAAAAATGAGCCATCCAAGTTATGAGCATTATCTCCTTCAAATATACCTATGTTTAAAAAAAAAAACACGAAACAATGTAGGTATGTTACTCTGAATATAAACCGAATGTGACTCTTGAATGAACTTACTTAATTCTCTACGCCTTTTTTATTATCAAGAGGTGTCTTAAGGGTTCTATAGTAATTTCGATGAGCTTTGACATCTCGCTTCCAGAAGTTTGAAAAAGTTTGGGGTATTTTATCTGGAGTTACTTCTTTTATACGTAGGATTGCGTAGCCAGTAAAAATAATACAAATTATATTCAAAATTGTTAAAGTTAAGCTAACAAATCCACAAATAAGGGCTTCTACAGCCAAATCACAGTGGTAAAGTAGCAAAAAATCGTTACGAGCCTCGGATGGAGATATTCCTATATCTGTAGGTTGAAGGCACCCAAGTCCAGGACGTGATGTAATTCCATCATATCCTCTGATGAGGTTAGTATCGTTCCTTAATTAGAAATAGATATATTTTTTGTTATAAGTATCAATGAATAGATCATGCCAAATTATGTACCCTTGATAAATTGCGGCAAGAAATGAAAAAGCCCAAAATACTCCAGCGTTTACAGCAGGAGGAAGTAAAGAAGCAGAGATGGCAACACCAACAAGGGATCCTGCATTTCCACCCAATACTGATAACGCAATTCCAGCTCCTGATGGTATTGCTACAAATATACCAGTTATAAGACCCTTGGTTCTACCCCTTGAGAGCATCTCATCACTAGGCCACTGGCTCACGTCAATTAAACCGTATATATCAAATAATATCATGAGGGACACCAATATTCCAAAAAACAAACCTGAAATTGAATCATGCCATTTTTTATGAGAGTATAAAATATTAAACTAACCGATACATATGCACATTAACAGAGAAACCATTTCATTTCTTACTCCTTGAATAATAAGACTTGAATCATGTACAACAAATCCAAATATACCCGCGAGGATAGGACCCATAATTGGGGAAACGAGCATTGATGCTACTAAAGTTACAGAGTTGTTGTCAATCAAACCCATAAATGCTATCATCCCTGCTAAAATAACCAGCATACAGTAATCAAATGTAAAATTACCACCGGCTCGTATTCTAGATATAACTTCAGCAACCATGAGTCTAGATTTAACACTCAAATAAAATCCATCCTCTTTCAAAGATTCATCGTTATCTTCACTTTCTTTCCCAAGAGTATTCCGACTTGGAGCCATAGATAAAATGGATCCAAGACTAATATGCTCTTGAACAACAGACACAGCTGTGTCTTTATCCGTTCCGAATCCTCTGCGAGTAAGTTCAATGAGGATTGATTCGACATTGGTAGATTTAATTTGAAATGAGTAGAGCACTGAGGTTCCATCGTCCGAAATACTAGTGGTATACCTAGTATTTTTCAAATCTTTTTTTAAATAATATTTAAGCCGAGGCTCGTAAGTTTCCTTCTCCACTAAGTCCACTGATCGAGTAGTATCTGCGTATTGATCTATATCATCGTCATCGTTAGAGTCGCTATCATCCTCCGTACTTTTTGGTTCAGTCTCTTTTTTAAATAACATATCTTCCTTTACGGGAAGTACTTGAAAGGATTTCGTACTTGTTTTAGGTGGAACATATGTATTATCAATTAAAGGGACCCAAACGTGGATCCAACTTGTCTGCTCAGTTGACATTTTTAACTAAAGTTCTATATTTTTTGGGTTTGGGTTATTATTCTATAACAAGGGAGGAATGAGATTTTGACTGCACACTCAATATCAAGTCAACAAATGGAAAGCATACAAACTAACACTTAACAAGGTATTCTTATAAATGTATGCAATATGTTTGTTGGATAGTAATTTTTAACGGACGTTTGTTATCTTCCACACACTTGCTAATATAAACTAATAAGAGTGTCCGAAGATTGTTTTTCCTTTTTCACGCTCTTTTCATTTGTATGCGTATGTAAAAATCTTCCGAAAAGTTCCCGCATGCGTCTTACAATAATAGATTTAAGTAGTTAACACAGGTCACAGAGGCTTCTATATACCTTGGGTTTCATAAAAATGATAAAATAGCTTTAAGAATAAAAAAAGACTTACATCTGTATTGAATATTACTTGATGCAAATGATAATCACTGATATTTTTTTATTAAATCAAAGTAGTATCTATTAAAAATGGGTAGATTTGTACTTTTTTTTTGATCGACTAGGAACGTTTAAAGTTTGTATAATTGGAGAAAAATATCGTATTATTTTTCATTGTTATAGTTAATTTGTATGTACAGTATAGAAATAAGAATGTATAACAATGTAATATTTTATTCTTAATAGATATTGAGGTCCGATATATAATAAAACTAGTTAATAGAGATACCATTATGATGGATAGTAAGGTACAAGTTAAGGTGGTAAGGATGATAAAGGTGTGTCCATGGACGTCCCGAGCACCGAGATATCCATGGTGTGTCGCTCAAGACTTTTATTATTTGACAGAACTAAGCAAGCCCATTGTAATGACGTAACAAATAAATGGAAAACGCTAGTCCGTACTTGTATTTTTACCCTTAGATTACAAGAAATCTAACTCGAAATGTAAGATTTGCTTCTTGTAAACTGGGCATAAACAATTTGTATGAAGACTACTTATTAATTTAAAATATCCAGATCTATAATGACATATCTAGAACACCATTTCATACAGTGGTCAAGTTCGGTAGGAATAGGAGTTTTAAATCCAATCAAAATCCTATTTATGAACTAATTCAAATAAATAATGGTAAACCCCGGGTTGCATATATTTTCAGCATATTTAAAAAAAAAAAAAAAAAAATACACAGCTGTTTACAATAAATTATATTTTTTGAAAAAAAAATTAAATATTAAATTTTTAGAGAAATTTTTTAAAAATCCATAGTTCTTTACAGAAAATTAATTTTTTTTTTTTAAAGTTGAAGAATTAAGTTTCAAATATTAAATTTTTTTGAAAAAAATATTAAAAAATCCTCAGCTGTTCACAAAAAATTGAAAAATTAAATTTCAAATATTAAATATTCCATTAAAGAGCAAAATTCTTTAATTTTTTGGGGGGCGATGGGCCACATCCCTGCAGACGCCCCTGTATATGCAAAATATGAAAAACCTCATTAACAACTACACAAATTCTTGTCTACCTCAATATATAGTTTTTATATTTTATTATAATAATATTTTTAAAAAGACCGTGAAATGTGGGGAATATACTATACGGTGAGTTAGAATAATTCAAACCATAGCGTTATGCAAAATCTGGACTGTTTAAAACCGCATTATACGGGGACCCCCGTATATGGACTTGTTGAGACGGCTTCAAACATTTAACCTCATTTTCAGGGTTTGCTTTTTTTAAATTATTTCTCTTTTGGGGTATGATTGGTCTAATTTTCAAAATCGTTGAATGCGTTTCTTACACTAAGCACTTTTATTCCCCCAGAGCTTCTTTTTCTTTAAAAAAATAAATAGAAACATTTTATACTTCTGAAAATTAATTAATAATTAAATAAAGTATGTAATTGTCATATAGATGGAACGTGGTTTAAGATATAGGCCTCTTTAACAAAATTAATATCACAGGTAAACGACCCATATAAAGTAACATAATCGTTATTTTTTCATCTTTTCTATAGTTTATCATTTTAATAGCTGATATTTACATAAGATAAACAATTATTTATGAAGGGAAAAGTGAGCCCCAAACTTTTAATCACTCAATCTAATAAAATATATACAAGAACTTCATCAATAAACATAGGTAAATACTGTATAATAACAGGTATGACATTTAAAATATGCAGCAGCAAATTGCTTTAAGTCATACATATTAAATTCGGTGTTTAATCTAAGATATTTTGGAGATTACTGGAATAGAATAATAGGTATTTTATGCAGTAACATGTTTTGGAACTAGACATGTAATCCTCTATGAATTTATTAAAAAAAAAATCACGCCTTGTATCATGCTCATATACTATGACTCCAATACATCTGAGCATCTGTCCAAGTGGTATTCTGACATGACAAAAATAGATGTACAAATATTTCGAATGAATTTGAAATTTTTAAACATTACAAAAGTCCACGAAAAACCAAAATATTTTCTATTCCATATTCAATTCTAATAGTACTTGACGTGATGATTACGAATCTGTATTTAGTTAATCCGTATCAAATCTGTTTTTGAGAATTTTTGATATGAATTTTTGTAGTATCTATGCCCTATTTATACTTTGAGACAATTTTTGACTAGGAAAAAAAATCAGTAACCCACATGAATATATATTTGTTCTCTCCAAAATTGTATGCTGAATTTAAATAATAACCATTTTTTATGGTTTTTGCTTAAAAAAGAAAAACAACTCAATTTTCCAAAAAAAAAAAATTACAAAAATAGAGATCTTTTAAAGCGTAAATAACACAGGTTTTATTTTGGAAAAGAGTAATTGGTTCTAAAAGGTCTTGTTTAGCTGTAATATTGGTTTGTTTCATAGAAATAAAATACACAAAGTGATGCCACTGAGTAATAGCAAGGTAAATTCTTTGACACCACGACAGCAGACGAGAGAAAAAAATAGTTGAGCAAAACAATCTAAAAATCTATAAGCTCAATATTTTATTTTTCAAATTAAATGCATAATTTGCATGTCATTAGTAATACACACTTATATTCTTTAAATAAGATATGTATATGTTCCCAAGTTGAACATGCCGACTTGTGTAATCTATAATTGGATCTACAGAGCGGTAACTCTTAAAAAATCTTCCAAATATGGGGACAACTCTTATATCAATCATGAAGTTTGTGACCACGAGCACGAAACGATTCAAGAAGCCGGTAACAAAATTAGGAAGGAGAGTAAGGAATGTCTCAACAAGGGAAAAAATATATGTTTTTCACATACATATTTTAATTTTAGGACTAGTTTATTTTTTAGGTCAATCGAGAATCTGAATATTTGTAGCACGGATCTGGAGGATTTATAATCCTTCTTTTAATGATCCCTATTCAAGATAACTAAATTTGAGATGATGAATAGTATGTGGAAGTTACTGTCTGATATAAAAAATAGACATTAACTAAAATTACTAGGAGTTATTAGGGGTCGACGAACATACAAATTTTGCTTTAATAATGTAGGAGATAACTTTTCAAGAAATTATCAGTGCTACTCTACGGTTTTCATGGGTACAATAACACAAGTGTTGACTCCCGGTAATTATCATTTCGATATTTCCTAGGAATTTAGAGAAACTTCTTTTATCAATTCCCGATTCTTTTTTCGTAATTATTGGAAAATTTATCGACTTCAGTATTGTAGTTATCCTGAATTTCTAATAACTATAAAGTTTCAATAAGTTGATTATAATCTTATTCACATAGTGCTCAGATGCAAACTCAACCAGTTTAATCTTACTTTTATTCAAGGTAACTAGGGGAGAGAGAGGACACTTGCTAAAAAGGAGACATGTTGCATTGACATTAATTTTAATATATAAAATAATCTAACCACCCTGTTCTTAGACAATTGAATGTTTGCTTTGTTTATCAAATAAACATAAAACCTGGGTTGCCTAATACTTATGTACGATTACAGAGAATTTTGACATAGAAATTTTTAACTCAAAAAGTATACATTTTAGGTAAGTGTTTGTTGATATATTTTTTATTATAAAATGTCATAGTCTAGCATGTTGTTCAATTAATTAACATGCTTGTAATATATTATTAGTTTCAATATTCAGTTCACATCATTTTCAACAAAACCAACACAACGGAGGAGACTTGTGACACCGCATTTTGATGATATATACTCGTAATATATATATAATTATGTTAAGTTTTTTGTGTAATTTCATGTAGTACTTTAATTATCAATTACAGTAAATAGTAAAAAAATATTTTTTTTAAATTTATTAAGAGTACTTTATTTCTGTAAATGTTTTATTTATTTATCTTATATATGTGATTATAAGTATTTGCTTTATGCCGAAAAACTAATAAAAAGTAAAATAAATGCTAGAATATAACAAATGACATTTTTTTCATGTTTCCTCCTGTTGTAACATGTCTAATCCTACCTTGTATTATGTCTCCCACTGGTGTATCAAATTTCCTACTTTTGGTTGGTTTCGAAAACATCAATAAATGGCTATTAATTATTGCACTTCATCAAAAATACTTTGGAATTATTTGTCTAAGATACTACCTATATTATGTTGTCTGGGCTTAGAATTATCTTTTAAATTGCGAAACTTATGACTAATTTAAAAGAAAAAGGATTTTTTGAAACATGTATCCTCACACCATAGAGATGCATCGCACTCTCCTGTATATAAGGTGTGTCGATAAGACACATGAAACGCAGTCTGATCGATGTTTGCTGAGACATTTTTGGATGGCTTCACTACGGACCCAAGTTCAGTGGGACTTACTACTGATAGGTGTTAAATAATCATATACATAAATAGGACATTGAAAGAGGGCCTTAATGATCTAGGAAACGGTGGCGGTGGGTAATAATGCACTTCTTGAACCTACGGGTCTTTCGCACAATCCGTGGGTGGGGTGTATTATAGAACAGTAAAAGGGGTCCTTGATGCTCAAGGAAGTAGTAGCGGTGGGTAATAATACACCTTTTGGAACAGCGGTTCAATTGCATAAAATTTGTGTCCTTGATGCTCAGGATAGCAACGGTGATGGATTTTGATCCCACTTGTGCATAAGCAGTTAACTAGCGTATTCTGTGGGACGTGGTGTATTATAATATATTCGAAGGGTTCTTGATACTCAGGATAGTGGTGGCGATAGGTTTTGATCCACCTGTAAAACCTGTTGGCCGATTTTGAAAAATAAAATGGAGTCTCTTGTGACAGTTTCCTGGCATACAATAGTTTGAATACAATATAAATTTCATTAAGAATGTATTATTTCAGGGATGTCTACCCTTTTAATATAATGAGCGAAATTGCCACTTGAAATATTTTAATGGGCCGCAGAACCTATTAAGTTAAATTTCTTAAGAAATGGCTATATAAAATGTTATTTATACAAAAATACACTTATCTATATGCTTCCACCTACCTCCTCCTCCGTTTTTTTTTTTGCTATCTAGCAACCGGTTTTTTTTCTTCTTCTTCTTCCATGAACACTTATGAGAATTCGATCTGTTCAATAATAATAAAGGGAGCTACTTCGTCCTGGATTGCTGCAATTCAAATGAACACTTATGAGAATTTAATCTGTTCAATAAAGCCAAACAGTGACATTGTATAAGTTATAACTAATTTGACGTATTACTTTGGTAATATTTTGAAGTACTTATGCCCCATAAACATTCTATTTAAGCATTGGATATTACGCAGGATACTAATTTATTTAGAGGTAAAGTAATTTTAAAGATGTTTTGGTAGTTGGTGAATGTATTAAGCGATCTTCACTTTAGGCAAGTTAGGAGTAGGTTAGTTTATTGACATGGGGTTGAACAGGGTAGGGTTTAATTTATAAAGGTTATTATTATAAACTTTTTATTTGTGATAAAAAAAAACATCAACAAAAATATCAAAAAAATATTAATCATAAATTTGGTTCAGCTACATACTGAGATGATTGTTACGTAGCTACTGATTATTTGGTATCTTTGCAATTTTTTGGGTGGTCTTCAAAGTATACGTAATTGTTAGAGTATTGCCGTACATAATACATGTTTAGGAGTCATTCTGAAGAACATAGCCTTTTTTTTATTAAACCCAGGAGGCTACCTAAAAAACTCGTTCTTGGGTTTTTTTAATTATTGTTTCGGAATAAATGAGCTACTTTAACACTCGATTCAAATAGACAAACCTAAGTTATAAATAACATTATTTATTTGAATTTTTAAATTATTTGACCGCCACCATTTTGTGTCCAAATGCGTCTCTGCCCCATGCATCCGTGGAACGGGCAGGCTCATACTAGTTAAATACAAATTTATTCAATTATAGAGGGAATATAAATTAAGGGCAAATTTAATTTTTCAAGGCCAAACAGCTGAAAAAGGTCTAAAATGGCATCCCTGTTAGAGTTTCAGAAAATACGGGATACCATAAAATATTTTTGCAATATTTGTAATTATTATGAGTGATCCATGCTTTTTGATGATATTGTGATAATTTTACTAAAACAGACTATTTTAAGTGAGAATGAGTAGTAGGCCACACATAAACATTCGGAAGGATGTCATGTTGGACATCCCTGCAATAGATTATCAAATTGCTGGCAATGAAATTTTATCTTAATCAAAGCCTTAATGATCAAATTGCTTGTAATGAATTGTTTAATAATCAAATTACTCACTATCAGTTTATATGACAATGTAAATGAAGTTAAAATGGCAATTGACCCCTCCAGGGGGAATTTTATAGATTGCCCTGGAATTTTGCACAATGCCCAATTTTCCACATTGCCCATAACATACATACATATATCTCTAGAGGGTGTCAGGAAAAATGGCAAAGGAAAAGATGGTACTGGAAAAAATAGCAGGAGAAAATAAAGAAAAAAGAGTCTAAGTGGAAGAAAATGGCAAGATTGTTTTAAATGATTTACTACCTATCACCAATATAATATACATATATTAAGATAAAAGAAAAATAAACAAAATCTCCGTCTCAAGGAAGGAGTCCACTCTACTCCCTTATGAGCTTCGTAGTTTTCCTCTGAGGAATTTTCATACCGTCGTCCCTCGTGGAATTTGGAATCCGAACATCTCTTGAGATGAATGATCTTCATTCGGTTCCTTCTACCTTCCTTTGGTCCTAACTCTTGGAGAACATAGACCACTTCTTCCTGTCTTAATGATTGATCTTAGACCTTAGCAATTGTCAAATTAAACGTACATCTAAATATCAAATTTGTCTCCTTAAGAATGATTTAATTGTTTAAATGGGTTGTTTTTTATATATTTTAGTTTTATGGTAATAAATTCAAATTATTGTCGTACATATTAGTATTTGTATCGTATTCAATATTTCACATCCAGAGCCGTATATCTGAATCTCAAAGTGAATGGATCCCGTCATAACCTTTGAACATATTCATTTTTATATATGAATGAATAGATTTCTACACTAGGAAGGAATCCACACTATTTTAGTATGAAGTTTAGCTTGGTTTGGTTCACTTTTTAGGATAAATTTTCACCCCATCATCTCTTGTTGAGGATAAAGTATCTCTAATCTCTTCTTATGTTCTTATTATTAGAGAACATGGAAGCATTTCTGTTTTTAATGAATGAAGATTGATCTAAGCAAATAAAAAGCACATGTAAGTAAATTAAAAATGTTTGAATTGTTTCAACATTAAGATAATAACAAATATATTATATTCATGTTGTGATACTCTTGAGTAAACATATTTTACTTTATTATATTAACATATATGACATTAAGTCTCTTATTATATTCCATTAGAATTGGAGTGTATGGAAGAGGGAGTATGACTAGACATTGACGAATTCAACATATCTATTTTATCACAAATTGATATATGTAACTTTTATGACTATGTAAATCCTCAACTTTTTTGATTTTTTCCATGGATTCCTATTTTATTTAAACATGGAATCAGCATAGATGAAGACCAAATCTAGTAAAAAACAAATGTTATCGAAAAAGATTTCAACCAAATAACAAACCTTAAAAAGGATCTTAATGAAAAAATTGCTAGGATGTGTGCTCATGATAACATATCAGTCAATTGTATTGCTTCTAGTGAAACTTTGCAGTTTGTATTCAAGAATACTGGTTATATTCTACTCAAGTATCACTCTGAATTTAAAAAAAATGTCATTGAGTCGGCCAAAGATGTCATCCATTCCATTGACGTGATTAGACGACCCATTTTCAGTATCCTTCCCGGAGTGCGATGAGGGTTGCCCAAGATTTTCATCCTCCATCTAACTCCAGCTCTTATTTTCCCCTAAGCAGAGAAGCCAAAACATAATGTTTCGACCCTCATGCTTAACGGGGAGATGGTTTCCTTGGAGTTATACCCAGCATTTTTCTACCTCCAACACCTTTTTTTTGTTCATATAATGACTCTTACTGCTTAAATGAACCTCCCATTAAAATTATAGACATTTCTTTCTTTGTCAGTGGGCAAACTTACAAAATCGGCAAGGGATCAGATAATTACTTTCTTTACTGTATGTTCAGTGGAGGGAAGAAAACTTTTGCATAACAAACAAAGGATAATAAGTTTCAAACTTTGTATACGGAAACAACCAAAAGATATCATCAGTATATTTTTAAAGAATGATATGAATATTTTGTGGCTTGAGCCACAAAAGATCGCCCTAGATACTAGGGTGATTAAACTAGGTTTATACTAGGTTTTGAGGCTTAATCTTGTTAATGTTTGGAGGTAGGATAATGACCCTTAAGTAGAGTGACCAGATTTGAGTTTGTCAAAAAGAGGACACTTCGTTGCAAGGGGGGAGGGGGACGTGGAGAGGTGCAGTGTAAAGAATTCACACCATGACCATGTGAATGCATACAAATATCACAAATAAAATGACAGAAATGGGATTTCTTTGAGTTCTTTCAGAGCAACTTCGACAGAATGTGAGACTATCACGGTATTAACAATAGCTTCTGTTTTTGTGCGAGCAGTTGAGATTTTTTTAACTGTCCGTGAATCTGGTAAAATCTTTCTTCGAGAACCAGATGTGCAGCAGTCCATTGATATGTAGCTGTTGTGATGTTTTATTGTGTGAAAAGAGAGTATACCCTCTACAGCTGTAACAGAAGTGTGGATTTTACTCACAATAATGTCTCTCACTTTACTCAATGAGCTTTCTCCTCTTGCTGTAGTTTTGTGTTTTGCAGAGTGTACGTGAGCTTCCAAATCGCTACCACCTTTATTTACCACTGACACGTAAGTGCCTGCTCTGCATGTTATGCACTTAGCTTCGAAAACATCTTGATCAAGACGAAAACATTAGTTCGTTCGTGAACTTACATATACGTTTAGCCATGGCTGCAGATGTAATGTGCTGTTGTAAAAAGCGTACGGAGTGAAAGCGGCTGGTTGTTCAACTTAACTAGCAGTAGGGGGGGGGGGGGTTCAAATCAAATTCAATTTTAGCCCAACTTTTCGGATGCAAAATTATTTTTTAAACATTCTGGATACAAAAAAATCCAGAAATGCTTAAGATATAAAATTAGTAATTAAAATGAAGGAACTTTATCTTGATTTGAAAATAATAAATCCTTAATGTAATGTGTATTCGTATCTCCTTCCCTCTGATTCTCTTTTATTGTATTTTCTTGTATGTATATGTATATATTTGTAAAGTACTGATTTTTACATTTTTATAAGTATAAATAGTTTTGTATTTTATGTATATATCAGAGTAGGTTTTTGTATTAATAAGAATATAGATGTTCCTATGAACAAACATTCCCCCACGCCTTTTCTTCTCCTCATTTCTCTCGTTCGTCATGGATCCCTACTTTTAGTAAATAATGGGTACCTCGACAACCTTCGTCAAGACGTAACACTTAAGATATCCTAAATTTTTTCCCATCCAGCCAGTCTTTCAATTTATTCAAACATATTTATATAAGTAATTGCTCTTTTCAAACTAACTGAAAGATTATATTTACAAATGACAAATGCAATTGGATTTGAAGATTTTGACATGATCTGAAGATTGATCATTTCTAACCGCACAAAAGTTCAGAAATGTATTAGATAATTTCTTTGACAAGGTAATGAGAGCATCAATAAATACAATTTTAAAGGTGATCGTCATACAAAGTTGAAACTATAATTAAATGGCCACTTTTGTTGGGTATTATTATCTTTCTCGTGGAAATGGAAAGATGAATAAAAATCAACTGGAACAAATGAATCATTCTTAAGCATGCCCGAAGTGTTGTATTTTAGTAAATTGTTAATATTCAGCAATTTACTTCCAATGTTAAATATTGCTTCTTTTAAAAGAAAAGTAGATACTAAATAAGTCAGAATTTATTGCATTGTACTATGTACTATTGGATGGGGGTCTAACCGCATAGATACCAAGTTGTTCAAAAAATTTAGCCCTCATTATTAATGCAATAATTAATTTATCAATAAAAATATCTAAATTTGGTTTTAATATAAGTCTATAAGTATATTTATAGCAATATTTTTTATTAATGAATTATTCTATATATTCACATTCATTCGAAAGTATTGATTGTGTTGAAATGAGTTGCTTAAATAACATATAATTTTTTCTAGTAGAATGTCCCATACAAATTCGATGGCATTTCCTAGAGTATCCAAACTTTGATATTACCGAACTTTCACCTTCGGCTCTAGAGACCCCTATACAAAATAATCGTAGGGATTGGCATCTGGACTTTGAAGTTGGCCACATTGATTTTTACCAAAATTTAATGTGTTGCTCCAACCATTCTAGAGTTCGACGTCTAGTGTGGAGGGGAGCTACATCTTGCAGGAAAACGAACAAGGGGTAAATTTCAAACGATGGAAACACCACAGATTCTAAAATCCTAAAGATCTAATCATCTTGGATCGTACGGAAACCTTCGGGCAAAAAAACTGAGGGAATTTGGTCTCCGGAATGCAAAACTCGGTCCAGACTATAAGAGATCGTCTGTTGATAAGAAAATGTATCGTTTTATCGTCTAAGGACAAAAAATTGGACCTGGACCAAATACAGTTGCTTTGTCTATTGAATTTTTGTTTCAAATACCTCTTTTTTTCATCGCGTAAAACAATTTTTGTCCTGAGCGTACAAGCTCCTAACAATTCTCGACAACGTTCGACTCTCTTCGCTCTGGTACTGACATTGATGGTTCGACCGTGCCGTAACTTGTAGGGCATCATTTTCAAATCATCACAGACAATTCCACAAGATGACAACGTTGAAATTCCTATTTTATCACCCATTTGGGTCATCGATCTTTTCAGATTCCGATAAATCTTTTGTCGAAGTATCTCGATGTTCTTCTGGCTTCGTACAGTCCTGGGGCGAACGAATCTTGGCCTATCATTCACACTTATAAAAGGGCAGGGCTTCTTAATTGTATATTTAATTGATTTAATGGAAATTAATTTTATTTTTCTGGATAGAACTAGATAAATTTGAATCGGCGTTTTTCCGTGGTTAAGAAAAACTTTGACTTCATTCTGTAAGTGATGCATGACGACTGAGGGAGTAAAAATTGATTTGCCACTATTTATACCATTTGATGATAATTGAATCTCTTTTCAATGTCAGCCAATCAGATTTAGCGTTGATTAATTTGACGCAAAAATAATTTCGATGTAAAAGAAGAGGTTTAAAACTTTTGAACAACCATGTATGTACAATGTACATCTTCACTCATAATGAATCTGGACGCAATCAGGAAAATGAATGTATATATAGCTATATAAATCTAAAAATATCCAAAATATAGATTACGAATATTAAAAAAAATCGTTATGGTATTAGCATGGAAGTTTGATACTCATCCACAATATTAGACTATTTTTCTACGACATTAATTTTGTATTTCTTCTGTCACTATATAAACAGTTTCCGGTATTATACGTTGTCCAACTATGTTTAGGTACATTTGTTTTTGGCACTCCACTTCAGAGTAATTTTTAATACTTTACCTACTTACAATGTAGAAATGAGCTGTGATACATATTTGATTTGATTTGGAGGTTAGTAAAGTGGTTTTGATCGTTTGAGTTTCCAAAGTATTCGTTGAGCCTCACTTTGTTTTTCTTCCAAATGAAAAATAAGGATTATATTCTATTATGTATATACCTTGAAAAAATAAACATTAATGAAAATTTCGAAATTCAAACTTCTGAAATTCAGCAACATAACTTTAAAATGGAAATTTCTGAATCCCTTTAGAAATTGAGAATGTTGTTAAAAAAGTCATTTTCATATAGCTATAGAGGTCCAAAACGCCCTTTGAAGACTGAAACTTTAGAAACATAATTTTTTGATTAAAATACAACAGAAGATTGAATTAACAGGTCACGGCTAGTACACACGTTAAAATACAAAATTAGAAGAAGTTGACCTTATTTATGATATTTGATCTTTAAAATGATCATAAAACTGTACTTTATAAACTTAAAATGTTATACAACTATTATTTTAAGCATAGAAAGGCTGTAATGAATACGACTTCTTAACGAAGTTTTTATTACTTAATTTAGTATCCGAAAAGTTGGACTAAAACTTAATTGACACCCCCTGCTAGTAAGCTATGTAAAAGAGTCAGAAATACAATTATGCGACGAGCCAAAAAGTAAAAAAAAAAGATATATATATTTTTTGCAACAATGCAAAAATACCAGATCTTTTTGGAATCTCTGCCGCACGCAATTTTTAGGTCTCGAAAAGAAAAAATGTCCGGGAAAAAGAGGATGTCTGGTCAAACTACCTTAACTACCTTTGGTCCTTTCAATTCTTGTTCAGAGGAAATTATGAACTCAAGTGGAGGAAGGAGTACTTTAGTACTTGAGTCTGCATTAAACTTTACACACTCTCATATTAAAGAAGTTTTGTTACAATTTTATAGTAAGTGTATTGACTATTTTATTTGTGTGAGAATAATTCTGAATTTATTGTTATTTAATAAAATTTTGCTAGAAAAATTGACAATAAATGGAATATTACTTTCAACGAAAATCATTTTGACTCATAACTGGTAAGAAAAACTCCATTCTTAACAATCTACTTATGTTTGAAATATGATTCGTATTCACTATGACTATTAATATAAATCTGCTGTGTAGAAAAATAACTGAAAAGAGGCGGATTTCTTGTCGATTTTGGTAGTTTACCCACTTATAAAGATTTTCGATGAGATTGAGGTCCGGAGATTGGGCAGGCCACTCCATGACCTTAAAGTACTTCTTCTTTTTTAGTCACTCCTTTGTTGCCATGGTCTTAAGTTTTGGGTTATTACCGTACAAGAAGATCCATTTTCAGTTCGATGCCCTGCAGTAAGGAAGTTGTCACTCAAGATTTTCCCGAGGACGGTACATCCTCCCTTTCGATGTGGTGAAGTTGTCGTCTCCCCTTCGTAGAGAAGTACTCCTTAAGCATAATGTTTCCACCCCCATGCTTGACGGGGGGGGGGATTTTTCTTCCTTCAAACACTTTTGTTTTGTGTATATAATCAAATGTCCCCTTACTGTTAAAGTAAACCAAGCATTAAAATTATAAACCGTTCTTTTCTTTGTTTGTGGGTAAAGTTACAAAATCGGCAAGCCATCAAATTTTTCTCCTCCGTAGGTCGTTTTTCAATTACTATCATAATTTATAATTGCTTATTAAATATAATACTTGACAGAAACGGATTAACATCAATGGCATAGTATTTAAATTTCAAAGGCCATTGGATCATGTTTGAGCTGCGTCCAGATTATGATTATCTATCCATGAGGATGTCAATGAATGTGTCATTCTATTACTTTTAGTATTACACTTATTATTACATACTAATCTTATAAAAACTGTTTCAATTTTAGAACCCTAGAGATTAATTAAATATGGGTGTGATTGAATCATCAATCAATATTATGTTACGTTAAGGGAATATTTAAAATAGTTACATGATTAATGAAATTGTATGATTTATATGAAACTTGTAAAAAAAAATAAAGGAAAAAATTAGATTGTTTACAACTTTACTTAGGAACTCAATCGAAATTTATGAATGTTATGTTCGAAGCTTATTAATTCATTTAGCAGCCTTACTTTTATCTGATAAATTCTTTCTTTTTCAAGCAGAATAATGATTTTGGTTATATCGATATTTAATCGAAAAAGTTATTAAATTTGTGATTATTTTACATTTTACTGTCATTTTCCAAGACAAATGTTCTTCTTCAAATACATGCCTTGGAGTCTTAAATGTAAATGTTTCTTATAGTACCTACTTGACAAAATTTCTGTAATATTTGATAAAGATGAATTGTAGTAGCCATGTACATGACATCTGTTGATCTTTTGCATCCAAAAATGAATTTAAGATATATGTAGTGTGTCCCAGTTTCATCAACATAAATAAGATTCAACACAACATTTTTTTTGTAAACATTTCATCATACTAAAGGTTATAAATCCTCTGAAGTAATAATTTACATTTTACATATATTCTGGTAATTTCATCCAAGTCTGTGATATCTATTTAAAAATCATTCACAAAAATGTTTATGAGTCATCCTCTTCGTTTGGTAAAGAAGAGTTAAACGGGAAAATGTATTTTAATTAACATAAGGACCTAATATTCATTTTCAATAAGCACCTAATTTCATTTTTTTCCCCTATCTAAAAAATGTCTGCAACCCAAAAGTAATGACCACCACCAAGTTGACGATACCATCCGAATCAGAATTTATTTTTATGAGTAATATAAACTTAACTTGTTTTATGTGTAGGGGATAAGTCCTAGGCCCTTTAGCTGCGTGAATTGCAGTTGTTTGAAATGTTGCACTTACCAGATATTCTTTTCAATTTCAATAGATATTCTCCGAATGAAATTAAATACCATATGTATGCTCTTTGATCGTTAGAAATTGGTTTTCTACTGCCATCCCTGAACTTTATATGGAAATGTTTCAATGTAACCTTGCAATTCTCCATTATTTTTACCATAATGATTTAAAGCCTATTTTCAAGTGATTAGTTAAGTTTTTGTTTTTTTCTATAGGATGTGGATCAACTACTGGATTAGTAAATTTATGCACGTATTTGATACCCTTGCTTATTTCATTTTTAAAAGATGGAAAGACGAAATTTTGACGGCATGAGAAATTATTATAGAATTTTTTTGAAAATATGCTCTGGGTCAAATAACAATATTCCCCCATCATTTTAAAAATGATTTTTAATATAAGGTGACTTCATTGATAATTTATCAAAGTATATATATGAATATACATATATGTTATCTACTTTTATTAAATCCGATATAATTGAAAATACATTGAATGAACTGGAAAAATATTTTTTGTACGACTACTTGCAAAATATTAAACAGACTTCATATTCCTTCTCTAGAGCGCTCCCTGAGTGTAGTTTATACCTATGTACACGTCTTGATCTTCTTCTCCACTTGTCTTGCTTGTGTATTGCAACCTAAAGTTATGACATATTTAACTGAATTCCGATGTTAAAACAAGAAAAAATTATCTGGATCAATCTATTATTTCAATATTCTGTATTTATAATTTATTATTATTAATAGTTATATGATTTTAATTGTTTAATTTTGTATATTTAACTTAAATGTTTAATGGTTTATTTTTTAGTATGTAGATTATATTTAATTAAAGCCTTCTTTTTTAAACTTTGAGCTTCAAATATATTTCAAATACTCGACTTTGTCGTTTCATTAGCTATTATTCTGAGAATAAGGTTCATAATGAATTACAATTTTATGGAGTGTGACGTTCTCAAATCTACTGTAACGGATAAAAAACGTCGAATTCAATTATACGTAGTATATCTTCATTAAACGTTTTGCTAATAAATACATTCGTTATACCCTCAAAAATTATAATAAAGCAGGCAGATGATAATCACATCAGTATTTTAAACAATGATACCATATGTCTTTTTTTCCCCCTCCTCCTTGCACGCGTTTTTCTCTACAATATTATCAACTATACTTATTGTTCTTATTATTATTTAATCTGTTTTTTGATATACATATGTAAAGTACTATGTTTGATCTTAAGTGTATAAATAGCCCGTCACCAATTATTATTATTAGTAGAGAAGATTATATTATTTACTGAAGATAATATTTCTGTGTTCCTTCTACATACACCTTTGTTTATTTTCTACACCCCCTTACTCCTCGGTGGTCATCCTGTATTCCTGTTGATTATAGATTGTATCTTAAACACCTCGTCAAGACACAACATCAAGCATAAAACATTAAATAAAAAAGCTTTTCATCTGAGCTACTATATACTACCTAAATAATGTATACAGTACATTACATAGATTGAATATAATTGCGTGAGATTATAATAATCAAGAAGACGAATATACATTTGACGTTATTTTTATGTTTATTTATAGCAAGAAAACTACGGGAAAAGACGAGAATTTAACATGGCGTGTGTTAGTGTTGAGACTCGGTTCGAGACTGAACTTTTTTATCGGAGAGTTTGAGACTCAGGAGTCGTTAAATTACTACCGACTCCGACTACAAAAATTATTATAATTTGTGTAAATAAAACTTATTTATAATCTGAGGCTTACATTGAGTGTTCGTTAAGGATTTTTCCTTAATGGTTATACATACATTATAGGAGTTAAGTACTATTGATTTATGAAACTTGAAAGTTAACTCTTTTATAAGTTTACTTCACAAATTTCAAACGCAATCACAATTCCCGAATATTTTTAAAACCTAAATTATAATGTTGGGTAGAGTATAGCCAATAGCCGTGCTAGTTTATTACTTAGTCTTTTGAATAGTAAATGTGATCAGTGTAAGGTGTAACTATGCTCTGAGAGATTGTTTGTATAGTTGTTCCTCGGTTACAAGTACACAAATTATGTTAATAAACTTATGAATGTATTAGCAAAAGATTGATTATGATCATTTCATTTGTTGTTCATCCTGTTAAATACTTATATTCCAAATATTTTCCTTATACCTGGCACAATTATTTACTACATATACATAACTAATAACTACCTATAGCTATAAATTAGATATATATGTAATTTCTCTTGCCTCAATATTACTTATATAGGCAATAAAAAATATTATTATTATACTGTGCTTTGGAGTCAGAGTCGGGCATTTTATTTACCGAATCATCCAAGCCCTGGTATTGGGTGATTTTTTCTAGACCAATTTGGATGGATTCCATACCGCAATCTCAGACTGTAGACTAACATTTAATTGTTTTCAAATCGTGGACCTATTTTTTCGGCCTCAATATATACATCCATTTTTTCGATGTCTATCTCTACACTGATTTTCTTCTTTATCTTGATGGCTGATTTATACAAATGGGATTCATGTAATACATTTACAGCGGTGGTAGAAGTATCAGGACAATTTTCAAGCAAGTTTTAATTATAGTAGATTGCATTTTAAATCAAAATTTATACGATATAAAATTTAAATTGAGCAATTATCTGTTGTATCATTCAATATGATCACCAACTGTAAACGGACATAAGGGCTGAGCAGGTCATTATTACATCATCGGGAAATGTTTCTCTTCACAGAGAGCTTCACGGATCTCAAGGAGCTATGAGGATGTTCGTTTACCTTCCTTCTCAGCTCTGATCATAACTAGAAATCACACGGGTTAAGATCAAGGCTCTTAGAAGGTCACTCATCAGCTTTGATAACGACGTGGAACTTGCTGTCGAGGTAATGCATGACAGTTTTAGCAACAAACCATGTGGTCTTGAATCCACATGAACCTTTTATCTGGAGGGCATGTGGCTTCCAGCCATGGCATCACAACATTCTTAAGAAGGTCAAAGTACGATAAGGAGGTGAGCTTAAGACCGTTGTCAAAAATGTGAGACGGCATGACATTCCCGTCACTGGTGATCAAGTCAACCACCAATATCTTGGACGGGAACTTGATCTTCATTAGTGATCTTTGTTAGGCTTCTAGGCAGTGTTAAAGGAGAAGTTTGACTCATCACTGACTAGCTTTATTATCCCTTGATTTGATTTACAAATTTGTCTGAGCTTCTTTGCAACCTGATGTCTTTCATCCTCGTGTTAAGAAGGTGACGTCTTCTCCTGATGTAGAACTTCAAGCCAAGGTTGTCCTAGTTTGGCCTGGTCACCGTCCTCCAACTAATAGATCTCCTCCGTTCATGAGATACGATTGGGATGCCAGGATTTGCTTTGATGGACCTCTTGAGCATATCTAGGAAGTAACCATTCCGCTTCTTGGCTTCTTTTTTAACCACATGAGCAATGAGAAAGCCCTTATCCACCTTCAGGCGCTTGCAGATATGACTTTTATGATTACTTTAGTATCGTTGCCGGCCTCTAACCATTCTACAATGACTTAACGTTTGTCCTCTTTTTAAACTGCATGGTGAAACTAAATCGATTAGGGATTAAACAAAAATTGTTGTCTATGGACAGTACTTTTAGGCGAAGTTAGAGCTTAGCAAGAAAAACGCACAAGATTAAAAAAACAAACAAAAAAGCCTTAAATATGTACAGATGCTTCATACCACCACCGTAACTTCATGTGACGTTTTGTAGGTCAACGTTCACCATTTTAAAAAACATGACGCCATTCACAATCTAAATCTCCAGAACTCTTAACAGCCTCGCAAAAATATCAAACGACCCTGCTTGACTTTTCTAATGTAATGAAAATTTTGGTTAAGATAGAAGCTATTTTTTTATCATAATTATGTATTATGGTGACTCTGATAATTAAGATGCATCTCGTACAAATGAGTAGTAAATGTTTTTGTTTTTTTTGCGTACTAATGACTATAACAATTCTAAATTAAATTAATTAATATTTACTTAAGTATAATTTATTTTAGAAAAATGAATAAAATTTTTAAAAAACATCAAAGGAATGTATATTTGTTCCTTTGATAAATAAAGACAGATATTTAAGCCATTGTTCCCTGTAATCTTTAATAATGTTTTATATTGACATACATGTAAATAAACATGTTGAATGTACCTACATTTAAATCCTATTCAAGATGATCTAATGTATCAGTATTTTAAGTTACCTCTATTATGTATATAGAATTTACAGTTGAATATAGACCATGATCGATGCATATTCATTTATGATATATACATATAATATATAATTACCCTACATGATCTAAAATAACTTACACCAGAATGAAAAGTTCGTCGTAGACTTAATTTAATATTTAAGTTATGAAAACAAAATATTGGCATGACCTAAATTGATATGAAAATCCGTGTCCTCAACTAAAAGCACTTTTAGAAATAATTTTAAAGATGCTGAGAAATATGATTTATTAGAACCCACAAAAATATACTATATATATATATATATATGGCAAAAGAAAAATCTTAGTTTATGAACGTTTTAATAACTTTATATAATTAACTAATTACAATTGATAAACTGAAATAACAAATACAATTATTTCATTATTGATATATATACATACATAACAATGATTTAGTGAAGAAAAGTTAATTTCAAACAATTATATATATAAATATAGGATTCGAGTAATTTAACGCAAAAAAAAAAACATATAGCTTAATACGTCAATCATTAATAGAGTTTTCAGTGATATAACATTAAAATATAATTATTATTATTTGACTACGGATCCCTCATTTTGTGTTTAGTTAAGTTGGACGCCATGCTCGATATTTGAAGCAAGTTAGTAAGATGGTTAGAAAAATTAAGGTGCCAGCTGATATTGTCCGACACAAGTTTATACATTCTTGCCCATTAGAGATATCTCCGGATATAACATCCTGCAGAAAAGATTCTCTTGATATCTTAGCAATTTTAGCCCCGACCAATTGCAAGATTTGCTTAATTTCCAATGCATTTGAGTATCTCATGTTAATATTAAATATAGGTATTAAATTTAAATATAGACTTAAATCAATTCATGAATTAGTTCTTGACCTTTGAGTGATACACATGGATGATGAATTAAAGGGATATTTGATAAAGTCTCTACTAAATAATAATTGTTTTCTCCATTTAAGAATTTGTATAAGAATTATGTGTTTACTATTATTCAAAAAATATTACATTTTATAATTTTACAGACCTATTCAATTAGACAATAATAATCACGTCACATTCAAAAAAATTGTAGTTATTATGTGTATTTCAGAATACTAAAAACTTAAATTATTATTATATATTTTTATTTTACCATATTATTTTATATCCTCTATTACTTTTTACCAAGTACCCACCCTTTTCACTTGTTTACTTCAAACACCGAGTAACAATGATATATCATATGATTGAGAGGAATGGGATATCCTAATTACACGTTAATGAATCATAGTAGTGTCCTTAGTTGATGCTTGAAGGAATGGAAGAAGCTCTATCGATAAAAAGACAGGAATAGTTATTGATGAATCAAATCTCTTTTCGAAGATGGTGGGTAGCCTCATATTTCTCTATCGTATCTACTGTTACTATCAATAGAGATTAAATAGCTCACGAAAGTGCATCTCTTTCCTTGAATTCCTCTCACTTGGCCTTAGTATAATATATATTTTATTAATATTAGTTATTACAATATTACTACTGATTCTTTCATTCTTTGTAGACTCCGTCTCGACTTCCTTCTCATGCTGGAAATCACCAAAGAATCTTCTCAGGACAAAACTACTTTAGAATATATCTATCCGAGATGGTCGGTAAACTCATCATGCTGGACTATCTCTTAACCAATGATCTCCTTTGTATGTTTCCCGAATTTACTCTATCATTCTTCAGAAGCCTATTTTCCCCTCTTGGAACTTTGTCTGTCTGGATCATGCTCAATCAAGAGAGTTATCTTGTCAACCTTGTTTGAATCATTGTTCATTGGAAAAAACATAAACCCTGGAGGATACCATGTTTTATTTACTCTTACATTGTGGAGTACAATTTTTTATCTCATAATACTTAATTTATTACTTTTTATTTAACGTGATTTTGCATTTTTATGCCATCTATTTATGGATCAGCTCTGGAGAAGCCGATAATTTGTATTATGTCTATTCTTTTTATTTATATACTCAAGCCATTAGTTATAATTCTTATAAATTAAATATTTTAATAAGATGATTTTATATCCTTCATATTCTATAATAACGATTATATACATTGTTTTAATTATTAAAATGAAAAGACACATAAAATACATAATACATAACTGATGATAAAGTTCTAAAGTGTATGGAGATTCCAGGCAATGCTTCTCATATATTTTAATTTTTTGATTGGATTATAGTTTAATACTTGTCGTTCACTTATGTCTTTGTAAAAAAAAATTCTAAAGGTGCAATCCCCTCTTTCAATATCCACTTTTTTCTTTTTGGCAATTACCTCTTCTTTTTTTTAAAACATTTATTACTTTCTATAAATTTGTGTGCAAGCTTGTGATTGAGCTTTATAATGCATTGGGAACCCCTTCAATGCTATTTCTCTTTCCACTTTTTGTTTGTTCATAAACGTTCCATAATCTAATAGGGAAAAGTGGTTTGTATTCTACTTAACTTTTGTAGAAATACACATATTATTTACACATAAATATTATGTATGTTATCCCTCAAAAATTGGGTATTACAAAGCATTAACGTACCACAAGTCAATGAGTCCTTTCGAAATAGACTCATCATTCCAGATCCGTGATTCCTTACTCCTTTTCCTTATAATAGTTATAAATAATAAAGTATAAACAGTACAAGACTACAGTTTACTTTTTATTATTTATTAATTATTTCATCACTATTTTTCTTTTCTTCTTCTTTTCCCTCAGTTATATAATTAATCTGATTGAAGTACAATTCTAAAGTTCGAACCGGTAATAGAAAAATATGAAAAGGCGACGGAGTTATCATGCGACAAAATGTCCTCGAGGAAAAATTACCAAGTGGAAAAATGTACGAGGAAAATATGTAGGGGGCGAAAATGTTAGGGCCAAAATTACACAGAACCCTTGAGAGCAACGGTTAGTGTCATTCCCCAATCTTCTCTGAGCCAAAATACAGTGTGAGTACCTACAGGTACTATGAATTCCTTTCTAACCAAGAGATACCTTAGGCCAATGGTGTCGAGCTCCACTTTATTCAAGACTCGGCCTCCTCTTACAAGGCCCGCATGTCCCTCTACTTATTGAGAAGAGAAGGTATGTTTTAGGACCCCTGCTCCTATTACTCCCCCTATATAAATCCCATGGATGACTTATTTTAGAGGGAGCTAGTGAGGAAAGTATTTGTCAATTCACACAACAGCAATGACTCCTTGAAGGCCTCCATCATCAAGTACTGGAACTAAGTCTCCCTACAGACGTCGTCAAGGACTGCAAATCCTTTGGGCTTCGTATTGAGCGGATGATTGCCAAACATGGCAGACACATTGATTGATTTTTATTTTGCATTATTAGAACTTGTAAATAAAATTTTAAACCTCTACTCACTTCCCTTATTGATCATGATGCAGTTAAAAGTGGTCCGGATTTACCTGAAAGACCTTGTATAAATGCGGAAGTTATTTTAGTTTTAACTTATTTTTTGTCTTGTGACATATTGTTATAGCAACTCCAACAAGTAAGTCTTAGAGACTTACCCTTCAAGGTATTAAATGAACAACCGTACGTCATTTCTTTTTGGAGATGGAATAATTAAGTGATATACAAATTTGAATGATATTCATATAAAAAATATAAATATATGTGATTTAAACCAGAATCCCTTCGAATGAAACTGATCCAAATTATATTCTTTATTTGTAATGCACGGGGATGAACATTTCGTAGAGCAAGATAAGGTGTCGGGAGCGAGCCTCATGGTACCCCTGAATTAAGAAACTTTATTACGATTTTGGAGGGAGAAAATGAATTACTGTCACAGAAAAGAGAGCCGTCAACATTTTAAATAACATGAGTTTAGGGATATCCGGATATAATAAAATTTACCTTTATTCAACGTTCTCTCAAATAGCCATTTTGAAATACATAAAATACTTCGGATAGAAGAAACACGAAATAAAAAATCTACAAAAAGTCAATTTTTTCTTCCCCTTTTTTTTGGTATCATCTTCCTAAAATAATTTTCCCTTTTTATACGTAAAAATAGTAAGATGGCCTCAATATTTATGTTCTATATGTTTCTTTTTAAATTAATTTCACATTACTTTCCAGTTAATGTAAATACACATCTTGAGTCCCCCAAAAAATACTTTTGCAGAAATATAACCTAAAAATCTTCAATTATCTGTCAAAAAATAGGATTTAATCTAACAATGCTTGCCTCAAAAGTGAGAATTCAAAATTACTTATCTCAAAGGCGTCCACAGTATTCTATTGGGGGGCTTGATTTTGGAATTTTTTTGGGTAAAAAAATTTCACAAATTAAATTTTTGAAAAATTAAAGTGTTTGGAATTTTTTTTTTTAAATATAGAGCTGTTCACAAAAAATGAAACTTTTTGAAAAATTAAAGTGTTTGGAAATTTTTTTTTAAATATAGAGCTGTTCACAAAAAATGAAACTTTTTGGTAAAGGTTATTAAATTAAGTTTCAAAAATAAAATTTTGTGAAAAAAGTTTCAAATATAAAATTTTTTAGAAAAAAAATTTCAAAAATATAGAGTTGCTCACAAAAAATGAAATTTTTTGGAAAAAATTATAAATTTAAGCTTCAAAAATAAATTTTTTTGACGAAAAATTTCAAAAATCCTTAGATAATCACAGACAGTTAAGTTTTTTAGTACGAATAAAAAATTCATAAGTATCTGAAAAATTTAGTTTTTATATATAATTTAGATAGATCTGGATATGGTCAACTTATCTTTAAAAAAAAACAACACATTTCCTTTATCTGGATTTTACTGTATGTACACACAGGGTGGGAATTTTAAATCCAGATAATTTAAGGGTGATGTATATTACAATATATTTTCCTAAATTAATTTAGTAATTCACTAATATTTTGCTCTTATTTGAAGGGTATGGCAGTGTTTTGTACATGTATTACAGTCTAATTAAAAGCCCGATATTTAATACTGTTGTGTAGCAAATTATCAAGGGAAAATTTTCCATACATCGTAATCATCAATTAATTTATTAAAATCATTGTACAGGGTGGTCCAGAGGAATTGGGAAATTCTTTAAAGGCTTATAAAGAACGGACTATATGGTTTTTTTAATATTTGAAAGCTACATTATATGACATTCAATTATTTATAATGAGATCCACCTTTCTTGATAACCTGCCACACGGCGCCGGAAGCTTTGGTAGGCCCAAGCGGTCTCTTTTAGATCCAGCTTTGACATTGTAATGGGCTTCTTCTGGGCCTACAGAGACGAATCATATTACAAGATTTTGAACATTATAAAATTAGAAAGCAGGAATAATTCAGAATGAAGTTTTTTTAAAAATAAAAAAATTATTGCGATTATGACCTTTTCTAGTTATAGGTCGGAATGAAGGTGATTCCATTAAGATCCCACTCTAATTTTTGTAAGACATATATACATATATGAGTGGTTTAAAGTTTTTACAAAAAAAAATGGGGAAATTAATTTTGAAGCTTGGTTAGGGAACCATTTTATGTATTTTGCAATTATGTTTTCATAGTATTTCTTGTGCTTATGCTATTTTCTGTATAATACGAGTTGGACCTCTTACTCTTGAAAGTATTGAGAAAGTAAGAGTGTACACTTGACATGGAGCGCCCCTCATGTATCTTATGGGTCCAAATATTGTTACTGCATGTCAGTTAGCTTGCTGTTTTATGCCTTCTTTTATTTGTATTGTAGACATGAAGAAAAGGACGAATAAATTGATTCTAGCTAAAGTAAATAATCATTGCCAGACTCAAAGTCAGTTACATGTTAAGCCTTGCTACCCTGGGTCGTTTTCTTGGGTGTATTGATTTTAAAGGTGCCTCTTTGACCGTGGAATAACCAAACTTTTCCCTTCATTTAACCTGCCTATGGTAGAATTCATTGTTTTCCGAGAATTCCCATTCTCCATTAACGTTGGTGACCTCAAATAATTGAAATACTGAATCATTGAATGTTTCAGATTGATTTTTGTTCTTTTACCTCATATCAATTAAATTGTAGATTTTTTTTCTTCGAATAAGAACCCTAGAGTATAGAGGGAAAACAAGAATTTCATTTGGAAGCAATTCTTTATCTGTTATCATAATTTTGATCATATCCTGTCAACTCTTTTCAATGCTGAATAGAAAAATAAAGTTTCCAATAATTTCATCATTTGTGGACATCATATCAAGATTTGAAATTCGATCAATTATTTGAATATTTAAGTCTCTCTTGTCTTCGAAGAAGGAGAAAGATTTTGCTTTCAAATTGAGGCATTGGTCAATTTACTACTATAAGAAGTTTGAAACCTTTCTTATCGTTTGCAAAAAAAAAAAAAAGTTCAAATACATACTTAACTAACCTATTAAGATTGTACACTGACTTCAATTAAAAAATTGTTTATTTGGTTCCGAAAAAATGCCTAAAATTAAGGTATTTCAGTTCATAAAGACGCCTCAATGACGCTTGTTACTTATGTTATAAGAAATGAATTTTAAAATCCTCAGACTGGTATAAGTTTTTTCATACATTTAAAAAAAGATATCAATTACTATATCTGAGAATAATTGTTATTCGAAATTGAGCTGTTTAATTTGTTTAATCTTACAAATTATAGTGTCAATCACCCTATGGTTAATAGTGAAGTAACTCCCCCCAACCAGCCACCTATATTTAACCACTGCCTTCATCCTGGCTCTAAGTCTGATGAAGAACTCTTTATTCATGTTGGAAACTGCCTCATGAATGGAAGCCGTCAAGGAGTTAACAGTACTATGTGATCGTTTCCCAAAACACAAAGATCTTAAAAATATTATTTTTATAAGAATAAATCCAGTTTGAATTATCAAATTTGGACAAACTGCACCCATTTAAAATTCCAACATGTCTCCTTGGACGTGAACACGGAACAGAGGAAGACAATAATGAATGTGAGACGTTCGTATTCGGAGGACTTCTTAAGTATTTTGTATTTTTCTTGTATAGTTTTGTCCGTTGATGCTGATTAGCACACTTTCATAAATATGGAACTCAGGGTTGCCAAGATTATCAGGTTGTCTAAGCTTGTTGAGGATTTAAAATCTCCACCCTGTATATACTGTTTGCATTTTTTTAAAATTACACATAAGGTAAGTGGGGATTTGTCATTCAAAGAAAGAGAGAGAGATTAACATATCCAGTATCTATTAGATAATAATAATAATAATAAAAAACGAACCATAGCACCAGCTATTTCGCAACATCCCAATCCCTGCCTAAGAAGTAAGTCTCTAAGACTTACCCTTAAGGTATTAAATGAAAAACCTTACGTCATTTTATTTTGGAGATGGAAAATTTAGGAATATGAATTTTCAAAAAAAAAAAAAATATATATATATATATTCAAACCCGAATCCTTCCCACACAGACTCATAAAAATTACATTTCTTGGTTGTAATGTATCATTCATTAGATTTTATAATAAATTTCAGATTCTTAGACAACTTATAGTTAGAGAAAACGAGAAATCCTTTGATTAGATATTTAGATCGTTCTACCCGTATGAAATGATAAAAAACGTATAAAAACAATCAATAAGTATGTAGTTAAATGATCAATAACTCTACTTGAGTTGGAACAATATAATACGTATACTTTTTTATTCGTGCCGTCAAAGCAGTTATTTAAATTAATTTTATTATAAGAAACCTTATGAAGAAATATGAATACAATTAGATTTATCTAAACTTTACTTAGAAAACCCCTAAATACATACAGATTCAACATGGTTAAAACAGTTTGTATTTTGCATGGATACTACTAGTTCTGGGTTTCAGTCGGGACCGGCATCGTTGTGAAAACAATCATCATTGATCCGGATCTACATACGTCCTTCTTATTAGAAAATAAATTCTGATTTTTCTGTGCTAAGGAAGGAAATTTCTGTCTGCACCAACCAAACTATCACTAAGGAAAAATCACTTTAGACTGACTCGAGAATAAAAAGATATTGGATTGAGTCTCAACCAGGGATATGGAGTTTGTAAATAAAATGCCCAACTCTAACTCCTCTATTTTGAACGTTACCGACTCCGAATTCAACTCTGATTCGAAAACACATTATTATTACAATCTAATTAACATTAAAAGTTATAAAACAATTAAAATACATACTAATCTAAGATAAAAGTATTTAATTTTTTAATAATATATTTTATAGCCTATTTAAGTACTATTGAGTCATTTGAGTCTGAGACTATAAATATAGATTTAATAAAGGAAGTTATTAGTTATATGTAGTAAATAATTTTACCAGATATAAAGAAAATATTTATAATATAAGATAGTTAACAAAATGGATAAAACCCATGAAATGGATCAAACCCTATCCATTGCGACTACCTTTTTAAGTTTCCGAGGAATGACAATACGCACAACCTCTCATTGCAATGTTATACTTTATTCTGATGGCATTGACTCTTCAACAGACTAAGTAATGAACTAGCATGGCTAGTAGCCATTCTCTACCCAACATTATAATTTAGACTTTAGAAATATTCGGGAATTGTGATTGTATACAATATAGAGCACATTTAAAATTTGTGTAGTAAACTTATAAATAAGTTAACTTCGACGTTTCATAAATTAACAGTACTTAATATCTATAAATTATAACCATTTGGAAAAAAAACAACCTCAAGTCAACTCGATGTAAGCCTTAGATTATAAATAAGTTTTATTTACACAAATTATAATAATTTTTCTGATCAGAGTTAGTACAAATTTGACCCTTGTCTCGAAGTATTAACCGGTTTCAACTCAATAAAATCACGAATATGTACATGGCGTAAAATTTAAAGGAGTGTTCAGTTTTATACAGTGTGTCAATAATAATAGCTAAGATTTCAGATTCCACCCTCTAATTAATACTAGCCACATAAACACAATTATAATAAAAATAACAATTACAAACAATTTAGCAAATAAATTCCACAATTCAATTTCTAACTTGAAGTCTATTGGGAAGTTTTGAAATTCTTGATGACGGTCTTGGAATGAACTCAGTAACATCCTGATTTATTTATAATATTCAGGAGGTATCGATTCCTGCTTCATTGTACGTATAATTTGATTTTGATGCCTTCTATGAATGTAACCATCCTTAGTTTTTACACTCATATGATAAAAGACCTGTTTTTGCTTTCACTTTGGCCGGGACCCACATAGTTTTCGATATATTTTAATAATTTTTCATTATAATCTCCTCATTGCTTTTGAGATCTAATACGTTAGAAAATCATAATATATTTCCTGTTTTTCTTGGGATAATTGAACTTTATCTGAAATATTAGCAAAAGAGTTAATTAAATCAAAACAATTTCTCAATGTTCTTCCAAACAAAAGCTCAGATGGTGACTTTCCCTTATTAATCATGGGAGTGATTCTTAATTGAAATAAAAACGATGAGAGTCGATCCGCCCACGTACTCGATGAACTCGACATTAAAAACTTTTTTTAATTATTTGACGTAATCCAAACGTAGAAAATACTCTTTTTTAACAATTGTATAGTAGCATGAGACGAAATAGAATTAGTAGAATACACTTCTAACCATTTGGAATGACCATCAATGATTACTAAAAAATATTTATTATAAACAGAACCAGCATAGTCAATATGTAAACGAGTCCATGGTTTTGAAGGCCGCCACTGATATGGACTTAATGGAGCTTTTGGAGGAGAAGATCTACAAGATAGACAATGAGCACATGATAAGGAAATTGATTCTAAATCTGGATATATTTTAGATCATCAGATATAATATCTGCCTAATTTTTTCATTTTAGTTAAACCTAAATTATATAACTTTAATTCTTTCGATAATGCATCTCTTCCCTTCTCAGGAATAACAACTCAATTTACCCAAAGAATACACCCATCTTGTACGGATAGCTCATCCATTCGTACAAAATAAGAATGAAATTTTTGATCAACTTTGGACGGCCTACCATATAAACAATAATTATAAACAGCACAAAATGTTTTATCCTATTTTACTAGCTTACTAATAATCTTACAAGAAATAGGAATATTTCTAAAATTTCAATGGACTTTCAATCCACTCTGCACAAACTGGAACAGAATCAGGATTTTTAGGAAGAGGAGGTCGGCTTTAAGTATCAGCCGTTCCTAACAGTTCACCCCATCGATGAAGAGGAGTAAAATTATATGCTTGAAACATAAGACTCCATCGGTGATTTCCACCTGATGCAAAATCTGGAAGAGGTTTTTTAGAATTAAATAGCTCCAAAAGAGGTTTACAACTGGTAATCAAACTAAACTTTTGTTCCCACAATTCTAATGACATTTTTTTAGGGCAAAATAACAAGAGCTAATGTTTTTTTTTTCTACATGGTAATAAGTTATTTTGGGGGAACTTAGAATACGAGAAGTAAAATAAACTGGGCGTTCTACTCTTTTAACTTCATGACACAAAACTGCGGCAATGCCATAATTATTTGAATCTGCTATAACGACATTAGGATTTAGAAATTAGGATCGAAATGAATCCATTATTTTTCCAGACTTAATAAATGAATGCTCTAGCTCTTTACCCCATTTCCAATTGATAGAACTTCTCAGTAAACTATTTAATAGTTTTAATAGGGTTGATGCTTGAGGTATACATTTTCTATAGAAATTCACCATTCCGAGAAAAGCTCTCAATTTCGGCCTGGGTGCTTAAGGAATAGCTTCCATTTTTTTTCTCAGTTGGCTTTAAACCTGATGAATCTATTTTATGGCCTAAATATGATATAAAAGATTTAAAAAATTGACATTTTGAAAGATTTAACTTCAATCCTGACTCCTCTAAAACACATAAAACTTTCTGTAAGTGATTATAATGTTCTGCGTCAGACTTCCCACAAATAATTATGTCATCTAAGAGAAAACTCTCACACCAGAAATATCCTTCAAACGTGACTCTATGACACGTTGGAAGATACCAGGGACTGAATGAACACCAAAACATTAATTCATAAATAAACCACGATGAGTATTTATGGTGGTAAGAATCCTGGAACTTTCATCCAAACATAGCTGATTATAAGCATTGCTCATTTCAAGCTTAGAAACAACAGTTATTCACCCAAGAGATGCCAATAACTCTTCGATTTTCGGAATGGGATGTCTATCTAACGCTGTAACTTGATTTCTAGTTAATCTATAAACTCCACAAATTCTCACTTTCTTTTACATAGTTTCAAAATAGATCTAATGGGTGTAGCCCAAACTGAGTATTCTATAGGAACTAGAATTTCTGAATAGACGAAACGATCTAATTGTGTATCTGCCATTTCCTTCAAGACATCAGGTTTAAATGTGCCTAATCCTTTTTCGAATAAGCTTGAATACTTGTCCTTAAGTGAATCATTCTTTACATGATTTACATGAAGCTTAAATTCACATTGAAATCCTAATGTTTTTAAGACATCTCGGCCTAATAAAAAAGGGTTATCTTCTTCTACAATTACAACTGGAGTAAATTGCTACAACTATTATCTTTCACAAATTTACCATGAAATTCTCCAAAATTTCTAATTGGATATCCTCCATATTTAGCTAATTATAATTTTGACTCTATAATTTTTGGCATATCATTTTTATAAACAGATTTAAAAGTTTTCCTACTTAATATGGCTTACGCAGAACTAGTACCTACTTGCCAATAAATCAGTCTTCCATTTAATTTTAATTTTTTTCATATGGAAGAAGGATTAAATCTAATTTAGAAGAACTTACAGAGAACAGATTATCAACTTGAATACAATTATTTGACCCTTATAATTTAATAAACTTCAACAATGTTTGTTTTTTTAAATGCCACTTCTTTTTACAAAAAAAGAACATAATTTATTCTTGTTTTGCAATCCTCACGCCAGTGATTCTTGCCACTACAAGGCTTTAAGGGTAATAAACAATTGTTAGATGAATTAACAATGTTCTTTTTATGAACTGCATTGACACATGAATGATGTGTTTGCGAAATAAAAGACACACCCCGACAAGCAACTCCTCTTGTCTGAACTATTTCAAAGCCTTTTTTTAAAAGTCAGGTCACGCTCAACGAGTAAAATTCTTTGAAATGGCTCATAGTGCAATCCCATTTCTAATGCGTCACGCAACCTTTACTATAAGTAGATGATTTAGCAAGATACTTTAGAGCTTCAGCCAAATTTGCTATAGACTCTAGTGAGCCTTGTTTTCGATTATAAAAATTAAATATTTCATAAATTATTATAGTTGGAGGTTGATAATGATTAGCTAGTGTTTGAACAACCTCTTCGAAAGAGACTTGATTAGGATCCTTTGGAGACAATAGGTCTCTACAAAGAAGCCCAACCATAGAAAAAAAAAGAAGGAACATTCAATTCCTCTCTGATATTATTTACGATAAAAAATAGACGGACTCAAATATCTTAAAATACTTCCTCCTTCTCATCAAAAATGTTTATGTGACCGATGGAGGACTTTTTATCAATAATTAATAACAAAATAATGAAAAATTAATTTTTATTAGTAAAAAAATTAAGATAATACGATTTTCCCGACGGTAGTAGTAGGTTCAATAAGTAATTCCTCGTCGCCACATTACATGTACGTCCACATTAATAGGTAGACAAGTATATTCTGCATTTAAGAAGAAGAAATATCAAATACAGGAGACAATAAATATACATATAAAAAGGGGATCAAATTGTCGCCAAAATATTTTTCTACAAAAATCAACACAAAATATACATTTCTTAACTTTTTTATTGAAAATCAAAACTATGACGAGCATATAGGTATAGAGTAGCCATTCATTTGATATAATCACCGTTGGCATCAATAACGGCCTCAATACGGCCTCTGAACCGGCCGCAGGCTCTTCTGACCATCTCATTGTCCATGTCGCCGAATACCTCCTTGATGGAGTCCATCAGGCTGGCCTTGGTGCTATGGGGATGTCTGGGGCTATGTCGAGAGACATAGCCCCAGACAAAATAGTCCAAAGGATTAAGGTCGGGAGAGTTAGGAGGCCACAAATCCTGGTTACGACGTCATAACAGTTCTCGGTTAACCACTGCATGGAGATTTTGGACACATGGCAGGGTGCTGAGTCCTGTTGCCACACCCAAGGCCTGTCTCCGGCCTTCATGGACCTGGTAGGGTCATCTTCAACCATCTTCTTCACCTTGTCGACAAAGTTGGTGTCCCTGACCTTCCTGTCGGCGCCCTCCTCCTTGGGTGCCCTCTTTATGGTGGCATCAACATCCCAGGTATCCTCTAGCTTCTTACGGATACGCTGAACACTCTGTCAATTCACTCCTAAGGTTGAAGCAATCGTTGAATTGGAGATTTCACCTTCATTATTAACCAATGCCATGACTACGGCGGACCTCGAAAGCACCTCGTTCCACTTATAGCTCTTTATCTCCTCATATAATGACGGCATGATGCTAACTGAACTACGTATCGTCAGCTGACAAGAATAGCTTTCCTATTTGGTAGCCGGTTTTTATTTGATAATGTCGTCTTCAAGTTATCAAGGTTTAAAGTAGGCGAAAATTTAATCCCCGCTACCTGTATATATAGTGTGGCTGTAATAATAATTTCATAAAAATCAAAGATAATTATGGTTCATTCTTGATCTCTTTGATCATATTAGAACTAATTAGAATTAATTTTTTAATAACTTCAATAGGTTTGACATAATTTGACGGGGCACTGGTGTTCCTCTGGGTGTGAACAGTAATTTTTTTATTATGTATTTAAACTTAATAGTAAAGTTATGCTATGGAGTTGAATTCTTAACATTTATAAATTATTTTGATATGTTTTTTTATTTCTATTTCAAAAAGCTAATTATTCTACAATGAAAAATTGATTAAAATTAACATTATAACTACTTTAGATGTGAAAAATAGCGAAGCAATTTCTATCTTATACCCAAGCACAAAACAAGATTACAAGCCATACAAATGACCAATGTTGGATTTTTTATATTTTGGCTTGCACAGGAAGTTCATCTTTTTCTTTTTTTGTTCAAACTCCGGTGAATGTCCCCTTTGACTATTCATTGTAAAAGCTATACTTTTTGCCATTTTATTGTATGAAACGAAAGGGTTGCCCTCTACCACCCTTCATAATATTTAAACAGACTCTTGTCAACTTACAAGTCAAGAAGCGATAATTTATCTGGATATTTAACGTTATAAACGATGTAGCTATTTTTGCATGCTATATCTAAAAGATTCTTAGATAAAATCGCGTTGATTACTTTCAATCTTAGGGGTATAAAGTAGTCCCTTGATCCATGAGATCGGCTCCCTCATTCCTTTCTTGTAGAGCTTTAAAATTGTAGGACACCATTTTGGTGAGCCTTTTGTTCAGATAAGATATCAGTGGCTTAAATTTATAGGCTTTATCATTCTTATCATCGCTGAGAAAATCGTCAAATTGACAATTTCGAAGTATCATAAAAACGACATGAATGTTGGCTCAATGAGTCAATGAAGCATCTTATGTATCCGTTTCTGTTGTAAACTCTTTATCAGCTTAAGTATCAGAATTATTTAATAAATTGTATATATCCACTTCATTAGCACTGTCTACTTTGTCTAAAATGCTATAATATTAGTCACTAATAGTGCTGTTAAAAAGTATAAAATATTTTGTTCTTTTCTTTCTTTCCATTTATGAACAACTCTACCTTCAATAATAAAGTATTCATAAGACATATTTGTAGTAGTTATATGTTTTACTTACTAATCTGTCTACTAATAAAGAATACTTTAATATGAATACTCTAAAAGGATAAAAACCAAAGATACATGTCTCATCCTGAACAAATTTTTAAATCTAATAAAAAGATAAAAAAATTACCTTTTAAAACCAGAGAGACACCAATTTGCCAACAATTTTAAGCTGACATAACATTTGCACTTTTCATAAAAAGATATTAAGTTTTTTAACAATTACTCCTTATATTAGAAAAATATTAAACAAGCAATAAAAAATTCAAATTAACCATACTTGAAAAGCATATGAAAAATAGAATACAATTTTATCGAATTCTAAAAAATGATATAGTTTGAAGAACCATATATATCAGTAGCACGAATAAAAAGTTTTATGATAATTTTTTTAATTAATTTTAGAGATTTACAATAATTCTTTCTAATAATTTAAAAATATCTTAAAAAAAAAAAAAAAGGAAAAAGAAATTCAGACTATTTAAATCTCTTTCTTAGATACAGTTTACTATAATAAAAAAATCCGGAAAACACTGTTATTTATAATGAAAGAATGGTGTTTTCAAACTTAATTATGTCAAATATATATTTGAGTGTAATCAATTTGCCTCTCTCCCCACGATATTATGATTATATTTTGTAAAGTCATTTAAGCTTATTTGTATAAGGCATTTTTAAAACAATTTACACCAAAGATAGACGAGAATGCTTACTTCAAATGGGAAGTTAACACCAGAACGACCTATTAAATATCGAACAAATAGGAAGAGAGAGCAACGCCACAATTGTTTTTCCTTTTTTAATTTTTAAATCTATTTGTTTCATTTCAAAAATGTCAATTTTTGCTTTTTTACTAGAAAATTTGAAATTTAATTTAATTTTCCGAATTTTTGTAAAAAAATTTAATTTTCCAAATTTTTATCAAAAAATTTAATTTTCTGTAAATAGCTATGAATTTTAAAAATTTTTGCAAAAATTTAATATTCAATTTTTTTTTTCAACAAATTTAATATTTGATTTTTTTTTTCATTTTTAAATGAAATTTAATTTTTGAATTCTTTTGTTTTTTAAGCAGCTGTGGTTTTTTGAAGTTTTTTTCACAAAAAATTTAACTTTTTGTGAACAACTGTATATTTTGAAATTTTTCAAAAAAACAAAACATTATAGCAACAACAGTGGATTTTGAAATTTTTTTCCAAAAATTGAATTTTTTGAAAGCAACTCAGGATTTTTAAATTTGTTTCTAAAAAAAATTTTTTTTTTTGTAGAATAGCCATCTATGTATGTTTGAAATTCGTCTTTCATAGGTACAACTACTAGTTACTACTTTATACTTAGATGTTCTGTCATCAAGTATTAAATTATAATGACTACAACTTTGGAAAATGAAATAGCCTGTTCAGATGACCAACAATAAAAAACCGCTCCCACTTTCTAGAACAATATTTATACACTTCTATAGATTGCTATACTATGATTTATGGTAGAGTATTTAGGAGTAATTGATCGTTATGACACATTAGATAGTATTGAATCAAGAAATTACATTATTAAATGTTCATTTGTTCCATTATAAAATGCAGAATATCGTTAAGACATTTTCTTTGTGGATCTGAATGGGTCAACCGTGTTTTGGTTAATTTATTTTATGAGGATAAACGTGATATATTGTAAAGCAAATTAAAGATTGTTAAGTATAATACATTTTTTTTAATAAACTACAAGATTTTGAAATGTACAATTCAAAATATAAAATGGATCAATTATATATTAGCATTAAGTCATTCATAAAAAAAAAATAATGCTTAAATCTAAGTATGTATGTTAAAAAAAAAAGTGATTTCAAATGATCATAGTTACACAGAGCTAGAATGTATTATTGATCTTAAATACATCATTTAGGAACGATATCGATTCTTATTAATTTCGTACCGAAAAAAAACAACGATAAATTCCATAGTCCTTGATTGTATAATGAGTTACTATGTTATATGTAAAGAAGTCAAATAGTAATAAAAAGTGAATCATTATCCTAGGACATTATTATTATTATTTTTTTTTGTAAGAAAATAAGAATGAATATCTGCATTCGTCCTTGATATAAATGACTTGAACTGGATTCAATTTTTATGATGGCTCATGAAAGAGGGGTTACAACATCTATTGTGCGTGTACTCGTCTAAATGTATATAGGTTTATACGAAAGTTGTTTGAAAAGTGCATGAAAAGTCGAAGAGATGTCACTACTGACCGTATCGAGGTTATGTTTAGTTAGTAGCATCTCTTGAAAGAAAGCACGCACCCTTTCAGCCAGATGGATCTAATTCTTTCTGTTTGGCATTTGTTTGAATCGAGGAATGGACTGGAAAGATTATGGGGACTCTCTTTTGGATTCGCAATGAATAATCCTCATCGACTATATGGAAAAGGGTAAAAATATTATCGGTGTCGATTGTTCATCGTTATTCGGCCGTTTGAAAACCGAGCTGCAAGAAAAAATCCCACAATTGTCCAACAAAAAAGTCAATTTCCATAACGACAATGCACCAGCTCACATCTCAGCTGTTCTGGTAGCAAAATTAATGGAAATAGAGTTGCAAATAAAGATGCCCACAGCACCAGCAATCTCACCTCCCTTCACTTTTCTGGTATCCATCACCATATCATGGATTTAACAATGATTTCTGGAGTAGTAACCTCAACAGGGCGTCCAGAACGATCAGCGTCACTTGTGCCTATATTGCTACTCACAAAATTTGAAACCACTTATAAACTGTTCTAATCGAAGGTTCAGAATCTCCACAATGTTTATCAAGCTTGAGGCGTTTTGCCTTTCACAAAGTAATGTTTGATCAACACATAAAATGATTTTTCGTCCATTTTTTTTATATGACTCTACTTCCTCGATTCAAACAAATACCAAAGAGAAAGAAATAAATCAATCTGGCTGAAAGTTGGTGCGTGTTCTTGCAAGAGATGTTACTAACTAAACATAACCTCAATACCCTCCACTAATGCCATATCTCGGACTTTCACCGGACTTTTCAAACGATTCTTGTATATATTTTATAATATGGGTGTGTTTGTCCTTTATGGCCGACCCCTGTTGGGTCTAGGAGGCTCAAACTTTGTAGGGGCGACTCTTTAAACCTGGGCAGACTAAGTCGGGTTGCTGATTTTTTTTTTTTTGGGGGAAGGGGAGGGTTTATATAGGGGGGGACTAATTCCATGCACAAAATACAAAAAAATTTCTTGGAGCTGAAGGAGACTAGATGGGGTGTTGAGTTCCCAATAAAAAAGGGGCTGACGTATTTCTAATAGAATATTGTATTCGTTTATCAAACAAAGCTTATACATTTAGTGGAGTCTAGAGATTCGTTTGCATATACATTTTACATATAAAAATTGATGTTTAATTGAAATATACGTCATTTTCGGAATTATTTTTCCATCATACGTCCATTTTTAAGAAAAAATACCGCAAAATATGTATTTTGGATATATTATTCTAAACTTTACAGAACAGCACAAAGTTGTATTTTCAATTTCTGGAATATTTTATTACATAATTTTGCGATTTTAACAAAGACAACAGTAATCGAGAGATATTTTTTCGACGAGACTATTCTCCATAACTTTTATGGAGAATGCAATACGCATTCAAAAATCTCGGTAGGTTTGTCTTCCTCTTTAAAATGTTACTAAATGCTATAAACTACCCTTTTTTTTTTCAAAATTAGTGCAAAACTTTTTTTGCAATTTTGAACTTTGCAATTGTTTAAAAAAATAAAAGATGGACTTTTCATTTAATTTTTTTTTTCATGCATATATGTTGCTTTGTTATTTGAATTTTATAACGCTTTTAAAAAAAAAAAAGTCATAATAATACATTTGATATAATATACAGGTGCTATATTATAATGCTTGCCCTCTCCAAAGGTGTATAAATTAGTATATGAAGTTGATACGTTGTTAGTTTTTATTGAAATAGAATGTTCCCTTTGAATTTTTTAAATCAAAATATTCAATATCTATTACTATAAAATGCATTAAATGTATGTTTTCTTTTGGAATAAATCCTAATTCCTTAATGATCCAGACTTTAAAATTTTGGAAGATTCTATAATAAAGATATATACATACATCTATTAAAATATCAGTACTCTTTTTAAAATTATAAAATATATTAAAAATAACACACAAGAACATTTGAGTAAATGGGGAGAATAACTTTAAATTACGTTATGCTTTTCATTTGCTTAATTGGATCTTCATTTATTTAAGATGGAAAAATTTCCATGTTCTCTATGAATGAGGACAGAAGAAGAGATTCGAGATACTTTATACCTCAACAAGAGATGCTGGATTTCTGATATATACGGAGATGATGATAAGATGAAAATTCATTTTAAGAAGCAAACTAAATTAAGTGAAACTTCATACGAGAATAGAGTTGATTTTTTTCCTAGGATATTTAACAATTGAAATATTCAAAACTGTTGAAACTATGACAAAATCCACTCACTTGGATATTCAAATATAAGGCTCTGGATGTGAAATATAAAATAAAATACGTTAAGTACAAATAAAAATAGGTACTACAACAATTTGAAGTTATTACCATAAAATTAAAATATATAAAAAACAACACATTTAAACGATTGAATTGAACCAAAAATTATAGTAGGTATACTGACAGTTTGAAAATTGTTTGGGAGGAGTGGAACTTACCTGTCAGATCAGCTGAAAGCATCCATCATGATACGAGGGAAATAAACATAAATCCTTACGTCCTATTGGCTGGAATTACTCCGATCTAAATCATCAATTATGCTCCTAAGTCCAACAAGGATTAGAAATAGAATAATTTTATGGGAATGAGTAAAGATTGGATCGGGTATACATGCAACGGATTAGGATTTGTATGTCTCAATACGATCTTTTCAGGGGTTCTTGGGGGTTTAGAGCAATGGGAAATTCAGCATTTAATTATTTTAAAATATAAATTTGAATTTCATTATAACACTTGGGCTGAAAAGTCAAAGGGTTCACACATATATGGTGCAATTTTTTTTAACTCGCCTTATTTTTGTGGTGTATCAACCTTCTAAAGACAGCTGTCAAAATTTCATGACAATTTGTGCTTTAGTTTGTGAGTTTTTGTGTTAATTGTGACCTTACTTTCGTTATTTCCAATACATTGAATTAAAAACGATTGTTTGTTTTAATTTTACACTACTTCCTGATGGGGAAGGGGATCGCTCAAGCTTAGCAATGCCTGGAAAGGTGTTACGGGAACTCTGTTCCATAAAGTGAAATTTTTTTTTATAAAAAAACCATTTTTTTCGATAAAACAAACGTGATTTCTTTGTTAAGCCAGAAACTTTTGGGCTCATATGTTGTATGTATACTCTGCCCAAAAATTAGACTCTTCATCACTTACTATTTATTACAGGTCGGATCAAGCAACAAAACTTAAATAAACTGGACATGGAGGCTCTAATATACAACTCGTGCACTATGAGAGATCATAGTAGAAATGAAGAACATGAGAATCGAGAATATATTATTATATGGTAGGGCTAGCTTAAAATGAGTTATTTCTAGTTGAAATATTCAGAGAAATACTTACATTTCACAGTATTTGTTATTTAGTAACGGGATCTCACTTAACAACAATTTCCCTGGAAATGAGAAACCCCACAATAGATACCCTTTTCAAGTGGCAAGTCGTCTCGTAATTAGGCCTATATCCAAGGAGGGGCTTTCTAAATTGCGGAAGAGGCCAGCAGCCGTGGCTAGGATCCTTTTTTGTCAGTTGACTAGATTAAAATATCGTTTTTTCTCCTCAAAATTTGAAATTATTATTATAAATTTAAAAAAATATATATACAATTCATCTTTATGTTTTTATTGCATCGCTTAGACGTCAAAAGTCTGGGGAAAGCAGTTATAAAGTACAAAAAAATCTAGAACAAATTAAATATCTCAGATATAAGACCTTCGATCAGTAAAAATATCAACTTGGAGCCCATAAAATGGCAATTGCTTCAATTATGTTGGAATTTATGACGTCAGTGAAAAAGTTCAAAACAATCAAATCTGTTCTAACGGCCACCTGTTTTAAACATGTCACCGTACTAGTTTTCAATTTTAGAATTGTTACAAAATATGCAACATATTTTTTGTATATTTTACTTGCACTAAGTGGTCCCCTTTTTCCGTTTCCCTTGTTTGACTCCCAAATATAGGCTTGACTTTAATAATTTAACTGACTTACCCATTCATATAAATGATCAATTGTTAATTTCTCATTCAAGGAAAACAAACAATTATGAAGACTTTTTTATTATCCTTTAGCTTGTACCTGGAGGTGAATAATGAATGGTTTACATACTATAATGAAAAATGCGTTTCATGAGTCTCCTGTTTTACTTAACAATAATAGAGTTAAGTGGTCAACAAAGAGGGTTTCATAATCATCAGAATTCATTATGATGATAAATAATTATGTTTTAAGGGACTCGTTCGTGTTTTTTTATGGTCCAAATAGGTTTGCCAACCGTCCCTTGAAAATGGAATCGTCCTGTATTTAGAAGGAAAAAAAACAGCTGTCTCGTATGGACCTGAACCCGGATGCACTTTGTCCCATAATGCTGACAGTTTTAAAAAACTGTCAGTAAAATGTCACTGGAAAATAAATAAGAATACGCTTTATATGAAATCTTTCGGCAAAAATGATCCAAGGCAATGTCCAGCTCTGGGACCAATGAGCTGACAACATATTCACACACGTGTACGATGGCTCAGAATACGCTATCCCATTAGTCAATTTTTCTAGAGAGGCTCTATAGATGCACTATTTCAGGATGGATGCTCTACTTTGTACGTATTGTTATGTATTAATGTATCTAGATTTATGACAAGCAAGACAGGTTTTTGAGGCACAAATAAAATTTTAAAATGTTTCTAGAGACGTTGAGTTTGCACTTTTTTATTGCACTAAAAAAAAGGCACTATTTTAAGGATGAATGTTTTATATTTCATCTATTGTTTTATATTAATGTACACGGTTTTATGTAAGCAAAACAGGCTTCTGTTTAATACAGATTCTTATTTTATTCAGTTTATTTTGTTTGTTCTTAAAGGGATTTGCTGGAAAGTCATTTGCTTTCCATGTGTTCATGTCACATCTAATTTAATTCAGAATCAAATACTCTCAAAATTCACAGCGCAAGGAAAAGTAAAGCAATCGGGTCGGCCGACCTACCAATGAAGTGTCCCTTATTTATTTTTCAGAGAGTTGGCAAGTCATGTTCCAACAGATATTATATAATTATGTAGATACACTGCCGTACCTCCACATCGATACTAATCAATTTTATCGGAATAATTAAATATCCTTAAATAACTATCTAGCCTTTATCATTGGTTGATATACCTTGCAGTCATTTTATTATTTGTCAACACATGAATCTAAGTTTGTTATTCTCGTACTAGGTGTGCTCAAAAAGAAACCGTTATTGTCTCATCTCGAATTCAATAGAGGGTTCTCAAGTGACGGGAGCATAGTTTTTTGGCCATTTTCGGTGTATAAACAACCCAGTTTTGTAAATATGAAGTCCCTCTTTTCATTTATATTAAGGGGAAAAGTGAATATTGGATATCAAAATGGGACCTACTAATAAAAGGGCTTGACCCTTAGTCTCTATAAATTTGTATAAGTCTATTACATAATTATATTATATATTTGACCCTGAAATGTATTACAAATATGATCTTACATCGTTATTTAATCTTATTTCCATATTTTGGATAAAAATTAATTATTATAAATAATAATGGACAGAATAAGATATTTTTCGATAATTATCCCTCTTCCCTAGTCGATCAAAAAAAAAAGGTCCAAATCAAGTTATATTTAGGGATTTTAAGTAGATATTAATTTGATATTTAATACAAATCAAATATCACTGTTTATGATTTGAAGAATCAAGTAGTATTCAATGCAAGTGCGAAGGATTTTTTTATTCGTAAATCCATTTGATGGAGTTTTAATTAGATTTATTGGATTTAAGATTTATCATATTTGAGCCCCCCTCCTTAAATTATGACTTCAATGAAAATGTTCTAATCTCTGACATATTTGCTGACTGAGATAGGAGAAGTGATCACTATATAAACTAGTGCTTCTTAATCACTAACATCTTTGAATTTTCAAAATAGGGAGATGTGATTTAGTATACTTTTTAAAAAATGTATGTTCTCAAAGATTTCGACAATTTTTTCATCCTATGCATGAGTATGACATTTACATAGCTAAGGAAATCATGCAGTTCTTGATTTTGTAAACATGGTTCTCGAAGATGTGACTGAGTACGAATCTACTCCCTAAGGACGCCGTGTATCTAAATTAGGCCAAATTCTTCTAATTGGAAATCGTAGTACTATGGTAAATTTAGAGAATTGAGTTTCTAAATTAGGTGTTGACTCTTTTCAAAATTCAAATTGTATTGTTTTTGTCAGTTAACTTATAGAGGTTTTCACGTGTTTTGAGCGTTTTGGGGGACATATACAACATAGGTTTATCAGAGTAAAACCCGTTTTTTTATTAATATTAAGGAAAATAATAAACTTATGGATGTCAAAATGGGATTTATCTATAAAACGATTCATGTCTTACTGTCTATCAAAGACAAAATCTATTCCTCCAACGTCAAATTTTATCATATATATGAACCTGAAATGTAATGAGATAGGCTATTTCGTCATTATAAAATTTTATTCCCATATAATAGATCAAAATTGACTAATTAAATGGAAAGAATAAGATATTATTCTCCGACTTTTCTCGTCCCTAATCGATCAAAAACATAGTAATAATTGTACAAATTAAACGGATTTTTAGTAGATATTACTTGGATTTAATTGATTCGGATCAAGTAATATTTAATAGAGGTGTTAAGTATTTTTTACACTTAAAGCCATTTGATAATATTTCATCAGAATTTATTGAAAATGCGTCCATTTTATCATTAAAAATATCAACTTGGAGCCCCCAAAATGGCAATTGCTTCAATTATGTTGGAATTTAGGACATCAGTGGAAATGCTATATACAGTCAACCCTGTTTTGACAGCATCCTGTTTTAAACATGTCACAGCACTATTTTTAAATTTTGGAATTATTACAAAATATGAAACTTATTTTAAGAGGTTACTTGCACTAAGTGGTCCTCATTTTCAGTTTCCCTTGTTTGACTGTAAATCATCAAATGATATTTCATTTCTCATTTTACAATTTGTTAAGGAAAAAAATAATTATAATGACTTTTTTTATTTATATTTCAGCTTGTACCTGGAGGTGAAGGCCCTGAATCTGCCACATCATAGAGCTTCAATTCAACACTGCACAGTCAATAATAATGAATGAGTTACATACAATAATGAAAAATGCGTTTCATGAGTGATTAGTTATTAAATTCATTTGTTTCCTTAGTCAGTGCGATATCCTTCTTTTTTCTCTTCTTGAATACTTATTTGAGAGAAACTAACACCACGTTGATAATCCCTGCTTGATTTCCGCTTCTCATCTACAACTGCTTGTTCCATAAATTGCTCAAATGCCCTAGAATTTACATCCAGTTTTTGTTCATTGCTGACTGGAGGAGGTTGTGGCATGGCTACCCATCGTGTTATATCCAAATAATCCTCATCATTTTGTGCACGAGTAAATATTTTTTTGCAAAAATGTGCCATCCAAGTTATGAGCATTATCTCCTTCAAATATACCTATGTTCAAAAAACGAAATAATGTAGTTATGTTGCTCTGAATACAAACCGTACGTGACCTTTTAATTAACATACTTAATTCTGTGGGCCTTTTACTATAAAGAGGTGTCTTAAGGGTTTTATAGTAATTTCGATGAGCTTTGATATCTCTCTTCCAGAAGTTTGAAAAAGTTTGTGGTATTTTATCAGGGGTGACTTCTTTTATGCGTAGGATTGCGTAGCCAGTAAAAATAATACAAACTATATTCAAAATTGTTAAAGCTAAGCTAACAAACCCAGAAACAAGGGCTTCTACAGCCAAATCACAGTGGTAAGATAGCAAAAAAATTATTACGAGCCTCAGATGGAGATATTCCTGCATCAGTAGGTAGAAGACACTCAAGTCCTGGATGTGATGTGATTCCATCATATCCTCTGATGAGGTCAGAATCATTCCTTAATTAGAAATATATATTTTTTTTGTTATACGCAACAACGAATAGAGCAAGGCCAAATTAGGTACCCTTGATAAATTGCGGCAAGAAATGAAAAAGCCCAAAATACTCCAGCGTTTACAGCAGGAGGAAGTAAAGAAGCAGAGATGGCAACACCAACAAGGGATCCAGCATTTCCACCTAGTACTGATAAAGCAATTCCAGCTCCTGATGGTATTGCTACAAATATACCAGTTATAAGACCCTTGGTTCTACCCCTTGAGAGCATCTCATCACTAGGCCACTGGCTCACGTCAATTACACCGTATAAGTCAAATAATATGATGAGAGACATCAATATTCCAAAAAACATTCCTGAAATAGAATCTTGCAAGTTTTTTCAAGAGTATTAAGTATTAAACTAACCGATACATATGCACATTAAGAGAGACACCAATTCATTTCTTACTCCTTGAATAATCAGACTTGAATCCTGTATAACAAATCCAAATATACCCGCGAGGATAGGACCCATAATGGGAGAAACAAGCATTGATGCTACTAAAGTTACCGAGTTGTTATCAACCAAACCCATAAATGCTATCATTCCGGCCAAAATAACCAGCATACAGTAATCAAATGTAAAATTACCCCCGGCTCGTATTCTAGATATAACTTCAGCAACCATGAGTCTAGATTTAACACTCAAATAAAATCCATCCTCTTTCAAAGAACCATCGTTATCTTCACTTTCTTTCCCAAGAGTATTCCGACTTGGAGCCATAGATAAAATGGATCCAAGACTAATATGCTCTTGAACAACGGACACAGCTGTGTCTTCATCCGTTCCAAATCCTCTGCGAGTAAGTTCAATGAGGATTGATTCGACATTGGTAGATTTAACTTGAAATGAGTAGAGCACGGAGCATCCATCGTCCGAAATACTAGTGGTATACCTTGTATTTTTCAAATCATTTTTTAGATAATATTTAAGGCGAGATTCGTAAGACTCCTTCTCTACTAAGGCAACTGATCTAGTTGTATCTACATATGGATCTACATCATCATCATAGTTAGATACGTTATCATTATCCGCACTTTTTGGTTCAGTCTCTTTTTGCAATAACTCATCTTCCTTTACAGGAAGTACTTGAAAGGATGTCGTAGTTGTATTAGGTAGAAAACAGGCATTATCACTTAAAGGGACCCAAATATGGATCCAACTTGTCTGCTCGGTTGACATTTCTAACTAAGGCTCTATATTTCTTGAGTTTGGGTTATTATTCTATAACAAGGAAGGAAGAAGATTTTGACTGCACGCTCAATATCAAGTCAACAAAAGGAAAGCATACAAACTAACAACTAAGAAGGGATCCTTATAAAAGTATGCAGTATGTTCGTTGTATTGTAATTTTTAACGGACGTTTGTTATCTTCCTTACACTTGCTAATCTAAACTAATAAGTGTGTTTGAAGATAATTTTTCATTTCTCACTCCCTTTTCATTTGTATGCGTATGTAAAAATCTTCTGATTACTTCCCGCATACGTTCACCTATAATTCCTCCTATTTTACTTAACAATAATAGAGTTAAGTAGTCAACAAAGAGGGTTTCATAATCATTATAATTCATTATGATGAATAAGTAATTATGTTTCAAGGGACTCATTCGTTTTTTATAATTTCCAACGGAGATTATATTATTATATAGATTCACTGCCTAACCCCTTCACGTCTATACCAGTCAATTTTATCGGAAGAATTAAATATCCTTACATAATTATTTAGCCTTTATCATTCATTATTGATATACCCTGCAGTCATTTATTATTTGTTCTCGAGTGACATTAGCATAGTTGATGTAGGTCAGTTTAAACAATAAGTTTTATAACAATGTAGCTCATTTTTCATCAATATGAAAGGAAATGGTGAACTTTTGGATGTCAAATTAGGACCAACAAATAAATGGACTAATTCTTACTTTCTATAAAATTTGTATCCCTCTATTGCCTATTTATTTAATATATCTGACCCTAAAATAGATTACAAATATGTTATCATATCCTTAAATAATTTTATTTCCGTTTTATAGATACAAATTAACCATTATCATGAAAAAAATATTATACTTTATTTTTATACTTTATCCTGTCCCCCTTATCTAGCCCTTGTTATTGATTTTTACAATTACTTTGATTTAATTCATAAATAACTGTTTATGACTGGCATTAAGCAGTATTCAATGCAGTTCTTAAGTCTTTTTTTTTTTTTGTATTAATAAAGCCATTTGATAGAGTTTTATCATGGTTTATTCTAAATGTATCCATTTTATGCAGTAAAAACATCAACTCTGTGCCCTCAAATTGTTAATTCCTTCAATTATGATGCAATTTATGACGTCAGTGGAAATTTCTATACCATGATTTATATTTTATGGCCCCTGAATAGTCTTTGCGCTCTACAAAATACTTACCCCTAAGGATGGTTCATGTAAGGAGTTATTTATTTTTCATACATAATATATGGAACAAACTAGTCATGCATTCAACAACAAAAATAAATTCCCCCTCTTCTCTTTGGTTGAACAAAAGTTTTTAAATCTGACTTTTCTTAGTCTTTACTCCTTTTTTTGTTTGTGTGTGTGTGCAAATGATTGATCTATATCCTTCATATTTCCTAATATGTTCTCAAAATCCTCAATGGGACTTCATTTACCTTTTTTGGGTTTTTGATTTATGAGTTATTCCTTTGAGAACGTTTGACAGAGGGAATGAGGACAGGAGATTCATAGTATTTTTGCGGAGATATTTGCAAAACACGTTCTTTTTATTATTGCTTAAATTAGGTCAAACTATGCAGGGGGGGGGGGAAATTAAAACTTGTAAAATAAGCTATTATAACTGCATCTATAATAGGTTTAATAAAAAGAAAGCAATTATTTTCCAAACAGATGGTTTTATGAATGTGTATCTCGCGCTGTATAAGTACGATTGGTGTACGCTTGATGGTGTTAGAAAGATAAGACTTCATACAAAAAAAAAGAACTTGCCCGACAGTTCTGAGATTGTTTGACTAACTATTGTTTGAGCACATTTTGAAGATAGACACCAGAAAAGAGAAAAGTCACAAGCCAGGCGGCGGAAAATGAAAGAATACTGTTTATGGTTTTGATTAGTGTTGTGATGATCCTTATTGATTCGGTAAAGTACAGTTCATTCAGTCTTAGGACCGGTTCTTGAGATTCTAATGCCTGTAGGACTTTAATTACCAGGAATGATTGAATAAAGAAGAAATAATATTGGTATGTAGAACTTAAATGAACGGGACCGAGTCCTGATACTCCAACAGGCAATCACTCGGTATTTTGGTATCACTGATTCCGTTACAGTTACTTTGATGCTAAAGATGCACCACGCTCTGTAAGGTTATTGTCGAAAATGTGGATGAAATAATGGCAATCTTCAAGTCCTGACGTCATGTAAGCAATGCTTTGATTGCCAAGGAGATTAATATTAATGGGGAAAAAATCAATTAAAAATAATGGATTTATTTTTACTATACCTGATATTAATACAGAATCTATAGTTGAGTCCCTTGTTAACAAAAGATTTCTAATTTTAAATATCATATGGTTTATACTTATATAAAACTGCTAGGGAAAAGCAATTAATACAGGCAAAGAGAGAGAATAGTTAAAGGAAGTCGAGAGAAAAGTGGCGCACAACCGAAGAGGGCTTTCACTTCATGACTATGTACAAGAAAAGAAAAAGGTTACTCTAAACCCCTCCCCCCTCTTAATCGCAAAATAAAAGTAAAACAATATCATTCCCTTTCTAGAAGTCTAATTGTGTCAATCTAACCCTACCGTTTTAGTATAAATTCTTTAATCAAAATGTTACCGTCCAATAACCTGTGACTCCAAATATATTCTGGATTAAGTAACCTTTTTCATTATTGAAAACTTAGTGCCAAGAGGATTGATAGAAATTCATTTATTATTGTGGGTGTGTTTCTATATGTGATTCCAAAACGTTTTTTTGAGATGTTGTACAGATGAGAAACATTCTTTATAGGACAATTAATTATCTCCACCCCTGAATCAATTAAGGACATATGACAAGAAGAATGATCTATCAAAAGACTAAGTATATACTATGTATCCTTGGAGGCATTCTACAAGTAGGAAACTTTCAAGAGGCCCCTACAACCATTCCCATTCAAATGAATGATCCTGTTCCACCTTTGAATCCATGTAAATCCAATCCCTGCCAAAATGGTATATGTTCCATCGACTACGAAAATAGGTAAATTAGATATGAATAAATAATTTTGCAGAAATAACCACTTTTCCCATGACCTTGGAGTATGATTTGATTAACGATAATATGTCTATGGTATATAAAATGTACGTGTATTGTATATGCTATAGTAACAAAACAAGAAAGGTAGAAATGCAATAATGAATTTTTAATGTCTTAGCCTCTTAAAATCCAATAAACGGAAATGTTTTCTATAAAATACACACATAATTGTTGTAACGTTTTATTTAACTTTGATTGAAGTATATAAATAATTTTTGCTATTAAATTTCAACTTATTAGTTAAATAATATGGAAATAAATCTCCAAAATAACTATGTAATGTGTGTTATTTGGGCAACCAAATACATCTTGCATGTATAAGTAATTTATCTGTACAAACTTTTGTATGTTACAATCTTCAAATCTCAACAAAGTTTTGTCATTTAGAAATGTATCTTGGTTGGAGAAAAGAATATGCCCCGTTTGTAACTTTCGGGCTTCCAAAGTTTAAACACTCATACCAATTTCCCCCTTCAAACAAAATACTTTTTAAATCACAAAATCTCTTCATTTTGAAAGGGAGAGTTTTTAGGGTTAAAGGATTTAATAGGCAAATTTCTTAGAAATAATTGTCTACACACGCATTAAAGCCGTTTACAGGATTATATTTTGGGGAGGCTTGGTTTTTGGAATTTGAAAAAAAACAAAAAAAAACATCCCCGGAAAATAATTTGAAAATAAAATTTTTGGAAAAAATTTCCAAATTTCATATCTATTCTCAAAAAAATAATTTTTTTGGAAAAAAAAATTTAAAAATCCACAGTTTCAAAAATTTCAAAAAATTAAATTTCAAATATAAAATTTTTGAAGAAAAATTGCAAAACACAATAGCTATTAAAAAAAAATTGATAAATTAAAGAAAATTTTAAATATTAAATTTTCTTGTAAAGAGCAAAAATTCATGAATTTGCTGGGCTACATACCCTCCAACCAACCCCTGCAGACGCCCTTGCGTACACGCATGCATCATTGTAGTCTTGTGTCAATCCTAATTTAGGACTGAAGTCCCATCCAGTTCACTCTCGACCTGTTCCAGTTCAGTCCTGCATAAATTTTGAAGGAAAATATGAGTAAAAAATAATTCTCTTATTTATTTTTGAAGAATAAAATCAAATACTTAAATTTCACAGTATTTATTATCTACTAACGGGATCCAGTAAATTAAAAAAAAATCCCAGGATCCCAATTAAAGACATTTTTCCGAGAAATGAGAAGCCCAACTATTTATCTAGATATAGTGAAAAAAGTGATTCATAATTATGATTTATCTTTTTGACTTTACATGTATATATATATATATATATGTATTCACACTACACTTATGTTTGAGCTAATGAAACACCCTCAAAAACCTCAAGAAGTAAGAAAACCACATGTTATGTTTGGTGCTTAAATATCTTTGAGGTTCTCCTTTGACATGAATTTTGTGTTTTGTGTCCGATCTATGAACAAATATGTACTATATAAAAATACATTCTCAGCAGTTGTCATTATTACTCAACTCCTTCAACGGAGTGTAACCCTGAGGATTTGTTGCAAAGTTCCCATTCTACACTGGATTTTCATCACTACCTATTAATTTCATTTTGATCTATTAAATTTACTCACAATTAGTTTTTCGTCATTTCAGAGTAATACAACTGTGTGAAATTGAACAATATAAATAATATGTGACAGAATATGTGTTGAACTTGTAATTTTTAATTAAAAAAAGTAAAAAATTACCCCATTAATAAAAATCCATGTAATATTCCATTAAATCATTATCCTCATTATCCACTTGTTCACTAAATTATTCATACAATATGATTTATCTTGTTTTTTTTTTTTTTTTTATTAAAACTTGTCCATTTTGTTTATATAGATTGCAATTTGTAGAAAATTGCAACTTTTATAGGACATATGGTGTCCTGTCAATACAAAAACAAGCTAGATTGAGTAGGGATTACATTTTTATTCTTCGAGGAATGATCGTCCACGTTAACAAGAATTTATTCTTAGAATTGAGTGTGAATTCAAGTAGTATTCTTATTAACCCCTTGAGTGCAACTCAAATTGCCCTCTTAAAGTACCTAAAATTGATCATCACAGTAAAAGAATGATAAAATTGTTGAATTTTATGGTTGAAAAGAGCCAATCCCTATAAGTCTCACTTGTCAAATAAAAGCTTTAAATTATAACTCAAATTCTTACGTATCTCAAAGTATTCCACAAATATGAATACATACCCTATAGTTGACTAAATTTGTCTATGAAATATTCGACTGTGTATGTATAATGTATATTTTTTTGTACAAGTTCTAACTTGTACAATTTGCACCCAAAAAATGATCTGACTAATTTTAAATTATATCAATGTATAGTTGGGCATTAGAATGAACCATGTTGTCAATAAATAATGCATCTTAAGACGGATAAATTGCACCATGTACGTTTGCTCATACAAGTTGTAACTTGTACAAAATCGCAACTTGTACACAACATATATATGAAGTATAAAAAGAAATTGAAAATTTCTCCTTTTCTTGATGTTTGTTCAAGATTGTTTTTGTGTTGAGGGAGACCATATATAAACTAGAAAGACAAACCCAGTCTATGCGTATAGTTGGTTCATGCAATGTCCATAAGGGACTGTCTTGAATGCTTTTAGAGCAACAAATTAGGAAAATATATTTAATCTCCAGCCAACACATTCTGTTTAATCAATTTTTTTTTATTTCATCAAAGTAGGTCACTATAAAACAACAATGAAAAAGAATAATAACTTCAGAACCAACTCGAAAGTACTTGTACTTCATATCACAAAACGTCTATAAGACTTTTAAAACGTAATATTTAAAAAAAAACAACAAGCAAAGTTACCTAAATGAATTTTATTATTAGTGATGAGATAGACCGAACTTTTTTCCAGTTCGGTCTTACTTGATTTTTGGAATACTAATTTAGAGCTATATTTCGTCCCAGACCGGGATTCCAGACCTTATACCAAAATTTAATCTGATTTTCTGCAGTCTCAATCTATGAGCCAATTTTCGACACTATCTGCCTGATTTATTAATTGTACAAATATAACTTTTGTAACACATTACTCTCCATAATACGTGAATGTGAGTCGATACTCTCCATTTTAAAATACCGCTGACGTTATAAACAGTCTTATAATAAGACTGATTTATTCTTTGAGGCCAATCTTGACATATTTATCCTTTGCGGCCGGTCAAGACAACCCTTCTTTAGTGGGCAAAATTTGTGCGGTCCACTAAAAATCATAACGGTATCTCATAGATGGCGGAAACCAAACACTTTTAGTATTAATCAAGTTCATTTGTAAATACATCGTTAGAGATATACGCATACAGGGTTGCTCACGTAAATCTGGACCATCTTTAACCACATCCTGAACAATAATGAAAGCATTTAACTCCGTTATTTCATTATTAACGGTGATAGATTGAGCATTGGCGTTAAGTTACTTGTACAACTTTTAATTCAAATCAATTATTTACGGTGGAAGAGAACCGGAGGAACATTGTTATCGAATTGGCTTACACGGCACACAGTCCAGCTTACGTCAAGAAGATGCTAAGGTATCTAAAGAGTATACTCTAGGACGTTTACAACCACGGGAAGAAGGAGGGGCATATGAAAGAAAAGCCCACAAGTCTTGGAGTAATAACTCCCATATTCCTTGTAGGCTTCTTGGGACACCAATTAACGTTCTTACCAAAAAAGCACCAAGTAAGCCGTGCATTAGTCTCCAGGGCCATAAATACTTACCTGAGCATGAAGTCATACCGCCTCTACAAAAGACATATCCTTAGTGACAAAATGAAGGCCATCCAGGCTGCCCAAGTAAAAAAATAACTGAACGATGTGAAGGTTTATGGTAAACGAATCATCTTTTATTCGGATGATAAACAATGGACTGTCGATAGATCCCAGAACATCCAGAACGACAAATGATTGACCACAGAGAGACTTAATATACCTGAAGTCTTTCAAACCAAGATTTCGGCCAGCATCATGACCCATGGGGCAAGTGGGAGCAACGGAAAAGGCATTGTCCCATTTTCTTTGACCCAAAAAAAGAGTAGGTCCCCTGTAATGGACTGCAAGACAGGGAACAGCTTAATATTTCTTACATATATGTTTCTGGGACTGATCTAGACCAAAATTCCTTAAAGGACCAAATTAGTTAATATCGGTCTCAGACCGAGCCCCAACACTTGTCATCATGTACCCACTCTCATTAAGCTGTTATTTTTAAATGAACAAATTATAATTATTCTGACATTTGAAAGACTTTTATGAAAGGTACACTCCATCTACAAATTATAATCTGGCATTTATTATTTTATTGAGTTGTTTATATTTCTTGTGTTTATACAATATAAACTTTTATGAACTGTTGTAAAACATTGCATCATCAAGCACGTCATAGGAAAATACATATAATAGGCATTGTTAAATGCACCATGGAATATCCTAAGCATTACATTGACTGACAATATTTGAAATAGACAAATTTTTTAAATATTTAAAAAATATTCCTTGTTAAGGATTACGTTTAAGTCGTAAGTCATTAGCATGGAGTTTAAATTCTCTCTATAATTCTTAGAGCCGTAACTACCGGGGCGTGTCCCCAAAAGCTATAAAACAATTGTCGAGACAGGGAAACTTCTTTTGTTCGCTAGGGGTGTCGTGTATACTTGAATATTAATCTATAACTAGTGATATATTATGTAATATTAAAAAAAATAACTCATTACGTGAGTCATTCCTATGGATGGGCATTTTGTAGAGTTCAAAGAGAAGACGGGTGCAAGGACTGCGGTATTCCTTAATTATAGTTTTGTTAATATGAACAGCCTTGTGGGAAAAAATGAGTTACTGCCATAGAGAGGAGAACCATCTACATTTAAAATAGCATTTGTGCAGGGAAATATATTATAGTTATACTCAAATATATATATATTATTATTTTGTTCTGGATTTTTGAGACAATTTACACCAAAGATGGTAGATAATTCTTCATTCAGAGGAAGACCATTTTTACCACGACTACCTATTAAATAATGAAAAAAAATGAGGGCACTTGCCCTAACCATTTTTCCTTTTTTTAAATCTAATTTGAACAAATAATCAGATGATATAAAAAAAAGTATTTACAAAATTTCAAAAATGAATAGATAAAAATGTCAAACCAAGTTTGTTAACATAAGAATAAATTGGTCTAGTTACGCGACTCATATTCCTTTGAATAAGTTATGTGGAATAACTACAAAATAATCATAATTATATACATATAAACCTCTCTAATTAACTTTTTGCAATGTATTTATGATAATAATTATCGATTCTTATGCATAGAAACCCAGTGCTTCATTTATTCATTTTTTAATTCACTGCACATTATTACGGTGTACTCTGGAGGAAATCTGTATTTGATCTCCCTTCGATTTTGTAAATTTGCCAACTGATTGAGATTTTGTATGGGATGAGGTCCAGAGAATGGCTAGGGAACTCCCTGATCTCCTTTCTTGAGCAACTCCTTTCTTACCATGACTAGGGTTTTATCGATCCTTATTTAAGAATGCAGTCTCGTACTTTTTGTTTCTGTTTTAATCAGTTCTAGTAATGGAATAACGAAAAAACTGTACATTTGGACCAAATATATATGGACTGACATAAAGCAAGGCATGGCCGTATGTCTTGTGCCATTTTCGTACTGGTGTACTCATTACACAACCCATATTCAGTATCCTGCTCTGGCGAAAGGAGTGTTAGTAGAACCCCCCCCCCTACCCACCCCAAATAAAATAAAAAGTTGTCTACGGTGGATACACGTGGTACTCAGCAGCATTTTTCACTTTTACTTCACAATACACTTTTTATTTGTTCATATAATGTATCTTACTATAAAAATAAACCCATCATTAAAACTATGGCCTGTTTTTTTTTTGTTTATTTTCCCGCGGGCAAACTTACAAAATAGCAAGAGATCAAATATTAATTTCCTCCAATGTAAGTGTATAATTTTCGAACGGATAAATGGACAATTTATTTCTAAGAACTTTGCATATTATAATTTTCATATTTTAAAAATGATCTTAATTAAAATCAAGAGGTTGCGGAATTTAAAATGTGTTTTATTTGTAGAAGTAACTATGCCATGATAAATTAAATTTTGGTAACAAGAAAATGACTAACGTGGTATTGTCTTTATTCCAAACCAGAAGTGTTGTAAATCACAGAACCTCCTTAGTTTGAAAGGGATAAAACAGGGGGATTTATCTTTGAGTGTAAAATACTAAACTGATCTCAGTTTTTTCTGAGTCATCTGAATTCTGATATATTTAGGATTTGTAGTCATTATAGACTATTATCAGTCAAAGTCATTTTTACCCTTAAAACAATCTTCCAATCAAAAATCAAAAAATGTTTTTATTGATTTTGTATCTGGTTCTGAACTACATATATTTCCATTTTTAGGCTGAAAAATGATGAAAAACGACACTCTTCTTTAGACCCTTATAACTTATTCAAAATATATTGTAATGAGAAATATCATTGCCTATATTTTATATAAATATTCAATATATAATTGAAAAAAAGATTTATACATCATACAAGGTTTTTTTGTTCCATTTTGTATTTTTTTAAGTGATTCCATTTTGAAATATTAAAATTATCTACTTATTGTGAATGAATCGCTTTATTTTTACGATCCTGGTATCTCATTCCCAAGTAAGGGGTTCACTCTACTATCTTATGAGTTCTGGCACTTTTCCTCAGAGGAATTATAATCCCATTGTTCCTCGTGGAATTCAAGGATGGATGATCAAGTTAAAAGTATCTTTCTTCGATTGCCTCAAACTTCTTTTTACGAGAAATGACGTTATGAAATTGGCATTAAAATCGGGGGAAAATATAATGATAATGTTGACTATTTGCTGATAAACCCTCATTAAAAATGAAATCATTTCAAAAATACAAAATGGACCCATATAATTATAAACAAAAAAAAACACTTTTACATAAGTTTTATTTATCATACTTTCAATTTGGTGATTGTTTTAAGGGTAAAAAATTACTCTAAATGATATTAGTCCTGAATACAAACTACCCTCGAGAGGCCAGGAATCTTATTTGATACTCTAGGTACGTAACTTAGAATTCTGAACAACTATTACTGTATCCCTAAGGCCTGTATCTGTCTCCATTTTTCATATTAATACCTTGGTTTTGTGTTTTTATTATAGGACAAATATAGAACAATAATATTTTATCATTGTAGATGATTGTATGTCCCCTCATAAAAACGCATGTGGTAGGATATTTATTTCAAAAACGGAGATAGATACAGACTTAAGACATAAAATACAACTTGTTTAGAATTCTGAGTTACGTACGTATGTTTCATTCTGATATGACCAAATTCAAGGCCTCTGGAGGGCAAGTTTCTTTTGTTCGCAAATAAGTTGATTTTCTTCATAAAACAAAGTGGATTCCCCGTATCTCAAAGTGGTTTTTTAGGTATGGGTTGTCCATTCGAAAATGCACCCCCAAATCAAAAATCCAATAAAATAATTATTGTTCAAACGGAAAAAGGGAGAACGTATATTGAAGACTAATTAAAAAAGGAAATTAGGAAGAGGATTAGCAAGTTAGTCTTATAATGGTTGGAGGAGGAATATATTTCTAATTATAATGGCTGAAGGGATGGAATAACTTCAAATGTTGTCTATCGACAACCTTTATTAAATTCTGGAGTGATTTAAAGTAGTAATAAAATAATTTGAAACAAAATACGGGTAGTTCCTAGTGTTTTAATGATATTAGATGTGGAATATCAAAAAATGATGATTTAACATTATTTACCAATTATTATCTTTTTGAGGTAAAAGTGTAATAACTACAGACATAAGATAAATCCTATTCTGCACGATACATGCAAATCTGTAACGTGCAGTGGGTCTTGTAACTAACCATTTTTAACATATCGCCAGGTCATATGATTTGAGTCAAGAAAAATGAAAATTCACTTCTCTTAGAGTTAAAGGGAATCCCCACATGTATTTAAAGAGAATAACTTTTTCCAATCGCGTTGTTCACTATGATCTATTATTTTTGTATGATTAAGCAATAATCAATTCATAATTCAATATTGATATAACACATACCAAATGTTTTCCCTATCCCAATAAGCTATTTTTGATAAACACAGCCCTTTTGAAATTTATTTGACCATTTTGAATATAATTAACCAAACAAGAAGTAAATAGAGCTCATGTTTATTGAAGCAAAGCTTTTTGCTTACCTCACTTGATGTCAGCACCAGTGCCGCAGTATACAATACCAGTCCTAATAACCATACACGCACACGTTCAGTTCTCTTTTCAGAAGAGTCTCCTATATGATATGATACTTAAGCTAATGTTGAGGTCAAACCAAGTTATCTTTGGTCTTAACCTCAAAAACCATGGAGTCTTTAATATCAGTGTAAGTCTCCGAAACCAAGACTTTGAAGGATCGAGACATAACTAAAGAAGAAGAAAATTGTAATCAGGTAGGGACTGTAGAGTGGATACATAAAAACTTTTCATTCAAGCTACCGGAGCTTCTGGCACGTCATCAAAGATGCATGGGGCCGGGTGTTGTTTTGATGAAACACGATTCATCTTCTATTCGCCATTGATGGCCGACCGCGTCCTTCAAACGGACGAGTTGTTTACAGTAGAGAGTAAAATTGAGCGTTTGGCCATGGAGGAGCAGCACATAGTAGATTATTCCATGTCGATCAGACCAAACACACAGAATCACCTTCCTGGTAGTCAATCCTTACTTGGCCACGATCTGGGCTGCTTCGTTGGCTTTCGAACACTATATTTGTGGCTTGATATTGACGTAAGTGATCCATTTTTGATTGCCAGTTACAATCTCCTTCAGAAATGGATCAATCTTGTTTCAGTCCATGAGATCGCCAAAATATGGCGAATTTCTTTCTTTGAGAGATCTATACTTGACGCACGATAATTTATGACTGAACCAGGCCCTGTGATACTATGTATTTATAATGCGTTTGTAGTATACACTCATACCTTCTCGTATGATCCAACGTGATTAATAATGAATAATATATAATTAGTTTTAAAAAAGAGAGGGAAATACTGAATTACTTTTTCTTCAACCAAATATTTTGTCTAAAGTAATCATTTCTCTTTATTGACTGACGTGAAAGCAAATGAGAAAAACAGTTTAGAGTGGAGGTACTCGTTGTCATAATATGTAGTAAAGTTGTTCAAATATTGGATTGGAAAATAGTTTATAGTCCTCCTGTATCGGGGGGAGGTCATGTTAATATTGGATTAAAAACAGATACTAAGTACAGAAATTTGAAGTCTTGATTGATGGATAGAATGACAAAGTTTCTTATTTGACTTTGTTTTTATGATTTATATTTGTTAATGATTCTTTAGAGGAACAAGGCATATGTGGCCCGTGAACACAAAAGCAAACATGAAAGATTTTTCTCAAAATTGAGTGTGGATTTATATTCTTTGACAGAATATCTTCAGTTTCTATCAACAAACTATTATATTAAACCTTTGAGTGTGCCGGAAATTGCACTTAAAGTAGCCAAGAAGGATCGTCACAATAAATTAATGATAAATTGATAAATACTCGAAAGAGACCTATTGGCCCTAATATCAGTTTATTGTGTCAAATAAAGGTGCTACAATATAGCTAACATTCAGAGGTATCTTAACTCATCCCAAAAATGTGAATAGAATCCCTACAATTGACTCACATAGATCTATGAAATATTATGTATTGCTATATGAGGTAAAAAAAGTATATTAGGATATTGATTATTGTTCAAGATCGTTTTAATATTGACACAACACATCAGTATAATGTGGGATAGAGGTAGTATATTGATAACTATTTAACAGAAAGACCCCGTGGCGCCAGAGCTAGAAAGGTCAAGGTGTCATTGTCTACCTCACTTTTGCAAATTTTTTATCTTTATCGTTACTATTGTGTCATCCAAGGACCGTAATTAATCAGTTTAAGAACGGAACTGGAGCGAGACTAAATATAAAATGATCCTCTAGTCTAAAAAGTTTTAAATGTCCACGAACTTTGTTTTTATTTGTCTAATTTGGCATTTATACCCCTACAGAAATCAAGTCAATAGCGTCAATAAAGCCTCCACCCTCAAAAAAGATAAATAATAATGATGTAAACACCCCTGATGACGCCAATAAATGTATTCCAGTACCACTGGAAGGAACTTTCATACTTTTAGGATTACTTATGACGTCACATTGAGATTTGTTATTCTAAAGGTTAAAATAATATAAAAGGATTACATGAGATTTGCCGGTCATTCAATCTATTTCAACATATTAGAATACTAATTTAGTATACAATACTTTCAATTTATCAATAATACAGCATACAAACGCCTTTAGTACAAAGAATCATTTGCAACCAGCATAGTAGTCGTGCATCGTAATTTTCCATATCAACTTCACTTCATTTTTGTGTTTTAAGAGAAAAAAGTAATAAAATATTGGAGTAAGTACTAATATAATGTCTAATCTGGAATTAAATTACATTAAATACTTTATTTTTACACATGCCTGGTCTCTTTCAACTTTTTTCTACTTGAATTAAAGGGAGATAAGATTACTTTGATGATCATAATATGTGCGAGTCATTCAAAACTCAAAGTAAAACTCTATGTATGTTAAGCCAAAACTTTATAAATCCGTACTACAAAAATTGAAGCCAAATTTTGTATCCAAATAATAAACTAGAAGAAGGGTCTGGATTTAAGTTTCGACCTCAATAGATCTTTGTTTATGAAAGGGTGCTCATCATATTCAGCTGATATTGAATAATGAGGCATCGGTCTTCCAAGCAGGAGCTTAAGCAATCGCAAAATCAGTGGAGGGTCTCATAATAACTCAATCCTTTTCTCTATCCGCAATTGCTGAAATCCTTATTCCGCTTACTACCAGCGAGGAAGTCTGAAAATGTAAAGATGTAAGACCATCATGAACAACAAAGGAAGAATGAGAAAGATATATATCTTGATTGCTGTAAAGGTCATTCTGATATTACATGAAATGAATTTGCAGATTACCTTGCAAAAAGTGGTACTGAGAGTAAAAATTGCAAGTGCGTAGGCGAAGAAGAAAATACATGACTTATTCTATGTAGTTTGGTGCAATATGACAATACAAAAAAATTCAAGTTATGAAGCATACACACATGTCATGCTAAAATAACCGAAATGGAAGCCTATCAAACTTGATTGTAAAAGCATGACAGTAATGGCTCAAGATTAAACTGATCACATGCCTTTTTTGGCCCAGCTCAGGTAATGGAAGATCACAAGTGCATCGTAGAATGTGTGTTTCGAAGAATCACAGAGTGAAGACGACCTCATCAATTTATGTCCTGTTCTCTCATATGAAAGACATCAAACAATTCAAAAAGAAGACTTTGTCTTTTAAAATACATGATATGTACAATCATGACAAAAATTGTTGTCTATAACTTTAACATCAAATAAAGGGAGCGGGGATTAAATTGTCGCCAAAATATATTTCTACAAAAAACAACACAAAATATACATACATTTTTTAACTTTTTTATTTAAAATTAAAACTATGACGAGCATATAGGTATAAAGTAGCCATTCATTCTATATTATCACCGTTGGCATCAATAACGGCCTCAATACGGCCTCTGAACCGGCTGCAGGCTCCTTTGACCATCTCATTGTCCATGTTGCCGAATATCTCCTTGATGGAGTCTATCAGGCTGGCCTTGGTGCTATGGGAATGTCTGTTGGTATGTCTCTCGACATAGCCCCAGACAAAATAGTCCAAAGGATTTAGGTCGGGAGAGTTAGGAGGCCACAAATCCTTGGTTACGACGTCATAACAGTTCTCGGTTAACCACTGCATGGAGATTTTGGACACATGGCAGGGTGCTGAGTACTGTTGCCACACCCAGGGCCTGTATCCGGCCTTCATGGACCTGGTAGGGTCATCCTCAACCATCTTCTTCACCTTGTCGACAAAGTCGGTGTCCCTGACCTTCCTGTCTCCTCCTTGGGTGCCCTCTTTATGGTGGCATCAACATCCCAGGTGTCCTCTAGCTTCTTACAGATACGCTGAACAGTCTGTAAATTCACTCCTAAGGTTGAAGCAATCGTTCAATTTGAGATTTCACCTCCATTAATAATCAATGCCATGACTACGGCGGATCTCGAAAGCTCCTCGTTCCACTTATAGCTCTTTATCTTCTCATATGAGGACGGCATGATGCTAACTGAACTACGTATCTTCAGTTGACAAGAATAGCTTTCCTATTTGGTAGCCGGTTTTTTATTTGATAATGTCGTCTTCAAGTTATCATGGTTTAAAGTAGGCGACAATTTGATCCCCAAGGAAGTCCTGTAGTAGCGCATGTACCCCTTTGTAAAGTCGTGTTCATTGTCTTACGTTTGTATTGTTTTATTATAGTGCGTGTATATATATTCTAAGCAGCAATAAATTGTTTGACTATCCTTAAAATTTCCAGATTAAAGATACCCACATACTGTCAGTATATAATATATATTGAGGTTTCTTTTCTGAGATTTCTCGGGGATTTACACCTATATAAATTCCGTAGAAATTTGTTCCATTTCTAACTTTTCTGGAAATATTGAGCTCTCATGGGCTTAAAATATGCATTTGGGTAAAAAAACAATGATTGACAAATTTTGAAAAAGTTCTAAACGTCGCCCAACGCTCTAAAAGTGTTGAAAATTGACGTTTAAAAAACAAAAAATCTTCTTTTTTTGATATGTTCCAACCAAGAGATAATTTATGATTAAATTTATTTTATAAAAGTAAATCATCTTTCAAAAATATTTATACTACTTTGTTCTGAAATTAGACTCTTGATATTGAACGGAATAGGAGCGAAGGTTTTTTTTTATCTATTACTCAGAACACACCTTATTATCTTTATTTTTTAATCAAACAACAATATTGCCAAATCTTTATAGTAAAACAATATTATCAGAAGGACGTTGATCTTTCATTATTTATTTCTTTATTACCTCCTTTTTTTAGAGTAAGTAATCTAATTTCTTAAAAATAATCAAAAAAAAAATTTTGAAATGATCTTCTATTTATTAAATTTGAAAAATGAAACGAAAAATTGACAAAATTGTATTATAATTAAAATAAATAGAGTGCTGTTAATATTGAAAAAAATCGAACAGTCTTCTCTACTTAATGCATTTTTTTTTGTAATTGGGAAATCTGTTCAATGGTTCTGGACTACTTATAATACATACTGTTTCTAATTTTTATCATTTGTAATTAAGGAGTTGAATTTTTTTATGAGAACAACTGCACATTCAGCCGAATCATTAACAAATGTTAATTTGTTAAATAAATAAAAAAGTCAATTATGTAATGTTTCATATCAAAAATATCTTTAAAATAATTGGTCATGGCCGATTAATGTATGTTTTAAAGATCTTTACCCCACTCCTTCTGAAACCTTTTAAAAACGTGAATATCAAGTCCAAGTGAAGGATCCATACAATTGAAAAAAACAAACAAAAAACACTTGCTAGAACTAATTCAAGTACATGATCTTGATAGAGTAATTAGATAAGATTTCTTTCCAATTTTGACTCAAGCAATGTAGAAACACCATTAATCTGACCAGTCTTGCTAGAAAAAATATAGTGCTCTCGCCAAATATTTGACATCTCAATCCTCTAGCAGCTGGTAAATAGCTATTCCTGGGCCTTAGGAACACCCAGATGTTGACTAGTACTGAATCCAGATTTAATTACACATACACGATCGTTCTTTTCTTTTCTGTCAGGACCTTCAACAATTTGCCATCCCAATGTACAGTTAAAAGAGATTTAGGACCAAACTTGTCTTACAAGTTATTGTACATTTTCTCTCTCTAATGTATGCGTGCCCTCCATATAATTATAATATTTAGAAGCCCTAAAGGAAAGTTTTTTTGTTTTTTTTTCAATGTTGCATGATGATACAAAAAAAAAAAAACCTGTTTTTGATGGTAACTTTGCACCGGTTATCTGGTTTTCCAGGTAATCAGAAATCTTTGGTTTGAATTTTTGTTGATTTTTCCATTATTTAAGTGTCCTTTCTTTCAATTTAACAATTATAGATATGTTAAGTCGTAATATGTAATAACAAATAAATAAAAAAATACTTGCATGATTATAATTTGCAAAAGATTTCTTACAATAAATGTCATAATTACTTTTTAATAATCCAATAACAACTTTAAATGAAGGATAAATATCTTTCTTTTAATATCATGTATTTTAATGATTTGGCTATTATTTTTTAATTAAAAAAAAAGAGATAAATAATGCACACTGTGAGTAATAGGTTAATAAAATATTATTCACTCATATTTCGTTTAAAATCAAAGAAACTAAACCCATTAAGACCGAAGGTTTTTCATTTTTTTTATAAATTTGGTCAGCTCCTTTTTATGAAATGATAATTGTTTTGATAAAAAAATTAATCTATAAGGCTCAAAATTTGTACATATATTCTCTGACTATTACTTAACAATTAATTAATAACACGCAAAAAGGTATACCTAAAAAAAAACTACAAAATTGACTCTTTTAATTGTTGTCCAAACAATAAGAAATTTGACAAATCCTCCCTCATATCGAAGTAATATTTTTTAAGCAAAAAAAGGATTTACGAATCTATCAAAATTTTTACATAATAATATGTATATCCCCTCCTTATTCTTCAAATATATCGTAAAAAATAAAATAAGAGTATGCCTTAAAATAAAAGTAAAAATGTCATTACACTACGTTCAAAATGTGAGGCGCGCTTATTTTGAACTTCCTCTAATGAATATAGCTATAAATATTATCATTGAAAGTACTTCATATCTAGAAAATATAAAAATAAGGTATTATCTCGATCATCATGAGCAGGTAAAATAAGTTAAATATTCATGGAGATGTTTGAACGATTTTAGTAAAAAATGGCAAAGTAAAAAAAAGGCAAGGTAAAACATGTCAAGGTCAAAATGATCGTGGAAAAATTGGCAGGAGGAAAAAAGGAAAATTGTATAACTGGAAAAAATATCAAAATTCTTTTAAACTGATTTCTTATCACCAATGTTAATCCTATATAATTAAAATAATTTATTTGTGGGACTGTGATGTATGTCTCACTTAGTAACAGAAAAAGGAGCAAACGTACGTATATTAAATACGAATTAAAATAGGGACTTAGGAAGAGGATGAGCGAATTAATCTTTGTATGTATGTTCAATATTCATTATATTTATGGTTGAAGAAGGCACATGACAAGTTAGCAAGTTAGACAATAAATAAATCACAGGGTCACAAATTTGAAAAATTGCTTCATATTTACCAAAATCAGTATTTTGGCATGGTCAAATAATTGTTGCATATTTAATGACGACAGAAACGGCTCTAAATAAATTATTCATCACTCATCCAATTATCTAATTTGGGACAACTCTATGCAAAGGGGGGTTACAGATCCTCAAAATTTCAGGGTCCTTATATTTCGTTTTTTAAAAGTTAGGTATTTGTGAAACAGTTTTGTCTATTTAATTCTAGGTTTACGCTTGAATTACAGAAAAATACAATCTTTTTTATTTATTTATTATGGTGGGTATTAGTCAATTTCTGATGATCTTCAATGCACTAATGATTTTTCAAAAGCCCTTGTTATATGTTATCAAATATAGATCATCAAATTAGTGATTTCGATCTGTATTTTTACTGCTTATGTATGTTTAAAAATGCATAATTGTCAACTAATTTATATCAAAAATTCGTTAAAGAGGATTAACATAATCATAAAAGTTACATCTATCAATTTGTGATAAAATATATAAGTTTAATTGGTGAATGTCTAGTCACATGCCCTCTTCCGAAGACTACAATTCTAATTGAATAAAATAAGAGACTTAATGTCGTATATGTAAATATAATAAAATAATATATGTTTACTCAAGATTATCACAACATGAACATGATACTTTACTTTATTATTTTAATGTGGAAACATATCAAACATAATACACACAAACATTTGGATCGATCTTCATTCACTAAAGATAGAAATACTTCCATGTTCTCTAAGAATGAGTACAAAAGAAGAGATTCGAGATAATTTATAACTCAACAAGAGACGCTCGATTTCTAATATATATGGAGATAATCTTATGATGAAAATGTATCCTAAGAAGCGAACCAAACCAAGCCAAACTTCAAACAAGAATAGAGTGGATTTCTTCCTATGGAAGAAATCTAATAATCTAAATATATAATCAGGGGTTGAAACTATGAAGTGATCCATTCCGATATAAGGCTCTGGATGTGGTGAAATATTAAATAAGGTATGACAATTACAAATACGAAAAGGTACTACAACAATTTGTATTTATTGCAATAAAATTAATATTTATAAAAAACAGCACATTTAAACAATTGAATCATTCTAAAGGGGACAAATTTGATATTTAGATGTGTGTTTAATTTGACAATTGCTAAGGCCTAAGATCATTCTTCAAATCATTCAGAACATGGAAGTAGATTTTAATGTTCTCCGGATTCCGAATTCTACAAGAGACGACGGAATGAAATGCATCCGTCGAAAGCTACGAAGCTTCATAAGGGAGTAGAGTGGACTTCCTTTTGGGACAGAGATTCCAGCTCTCGAAAATTTCAAGTGCTTTGTATTTCTCTATATGTTATGATAATGCTTGTATGTCAATCCATGAGTAACGGAAGAATGAAGTGATTAAAGGACTCTTGGCAAATAGTGGACACTAAAGGCAAGGAAGGTAGGGTTGAATGGGTTATGAACGAATTTAAAAAAAATATTTTTTTTATAAGATGATTTGCTTAGGTAAATTTTTTTCAAAATTTATTAAATCATATCTGCTTGTGGTAGGAAGATAATAAATTATAGAAGACAAATTTTTTGAATAAACCTCACTTTTCTAAGCTTTAAGAGTGTTGGGCGTCTAAAACTTTTTCAAATATGTCCGTCATCGTTAGTTACCCAAGTGCTTATTTTTTGCAAATAAGAGCTCAACATTTCTAAAAAAAAATAAAGAAATGGACAAGTCTATTGTCGTAAACTATGTTCAATTTGTGTTCAATAGACAGGATATCTTATCTTTAGATAATCGTTAGAATTGAATTCTGGCCTTAAATTTGCTATAAGGCATCGAGGATTTTTAAGATAATCCTAGAAAGATTTGCAACAAACGAGAGCGTTGGTAAAGTCGAGATTATACATTTTGTCAACGTAGCATGTGAAACATGAAATATTTGTTAAAGAATCTTAATTAATATTAATCAATTTTGTACAATGTATTCAAATGAAATATATTGATTGATTATAATATATTTAAATATTCTCTGGAAGCTCAATAGCTCCTGAAACGAATGTGTAAAAAACAAAATTAAGTTGTTATAAATATATTCTAATTATGAATAGAATTATTTATTTTTTCTAAAAAAAAATTTCTAAAATCAGGGGCGTCCGAATGATAATCTTTTTTCAGGGAGGACCCTGGTTGTCGGAATTTTTTGTGAAAATAATCCAAAAAAATTTAATGTTATTGTATAAAAAAATCAAAAATTAAATTGATATTATTAATTTATTTGGAAAAATATTTCAAAAATTCATAGAAATTCTCAAAAAATTTCAAAAATACACAGTGTTTTACAAAAAATTAAGCTTTCGGAGGAAAATATGAAGAATTAAATTTCAAATATTAAATTTTTTGGAAAAAAAAATTACAAAATTAAATTAAATTTTCTAGCAAAAAGGAAAAATTCCTTAATTTGGGAGATGGGGGTACGTCACCTCATGCCAACCCTTGCTGACGTCTCTGAAAATATAGTTGATTATAGTAGTATTAGAAGCGATTTTATTATCATGAAACATTAAGCATATCTAATTATTATTAAAAGAATTATTCATATATAAGAAATTGAAGTTGGTGTATAATCTTTCGAAGATATTAATATCTTTTCTGCAAAAAATGTGTAGACGTTTGTTTGGTATCTTTTTTGGCATTCAATGTTGTGTTTCAAATATATACTTTTTGTCCAAAAACTACGCAAAATCAAGAAAAAATGCATTTTGGAAACACTTTTAGGCCAATGAACCCGGGTATAGAACATAATCAGATCCCTACAAAATGATTTTCGAGCTTATTACATCTTAAATCATGGGAAAAAATGCAAAAACATATCAAAATTGTAAAAATTATATTTTGAATAGGTGTAATGAAACATATCAATTCTATTTAATTTCTAATCAATGTTGAACTTCACAATGTGTGAATTAAAAAATTAAAAAAATTATTAATGGATAAAAAAATATTTTAAATCAAGTTTTTAACTAAAATTCAAGGGTCAATAATTTATTCTATTTCATTATGTGGCTATAGTATAATATTGTGGAACTTGCAGAGATTTAAACTCGAGTCATGAATTTGATATCCCTGGTATGCCGACATAAAAACAATCTTGAACAAAAATGAAAGCAAAGATAAATTCCCAATTAATATTTTTACTTTATATATATGTACATATAAGTTAATATTTCAAAGACATATTTGAGTCAATATTTGGCTTTGAATTCAAATTTGTAGAATGATTTAATATACCCAAAATTTTGATTAATAGTGTAAAATCTTGTTTTGGTTTAAAATATCTGTATTAAGACCGATATAGCTTTTCAATTAGAAATATATTTATTTCTAATTCTTTTATTGTGACGATCAATTGTGGAATCTATTCCAAGTGGTTCATTAAAATCTGAACGTATTGAATTTTAAAGTTCAACAAGATATCATTTATTAAATATCAATAAAAGTTCAACAAACATTAATACTTTTGATAGATGTGTGTCTGAGCTCACTTAATCATCAATCTAGACGTCCTTAGCGCCAATGATGGCTTCCAGGAGGCGGCAGGACGCATGGCACCTGCTGCATATGTAGTTCACTGCCCAGTGCTAGCTGGCAGTGGCTTTGAGGGCTTCAGTACTTGGATAAAAGATACTAAAAAGTTTCGAAAAAGAGTTCAAAAGAACTCAAAATACTCATTTAAAAAAGTCTTGGAAAGGAGGACATGGATTTCATTTCATTCCTGGTGTCAAAAGTGACCTCCCGACCCTCACAAGGCTCTTTCCACTCACTTTTTTTATAGCTCTCTGAACAGTCTGGTGTGAACCCTACATATCTCTAGCATGGACCCTCGTGGACTTGAGGAAATTGGCATAGCCCTTTTTTTTTTAACTCCTCCGTATCCAATTTGGCCTTTTGATAGAGTCCTTATTCCTCTCCATCGTTTCGGACTTGCTGACGACTTAGATTGTGGCTCTGGAGACGTCCAACTGCTTAAAATGCCCGAATTGAAATTTGTGGATCACGTTCAAGTATCATTTTGTCGACTTGTACGAAAGCTAGAGAGTTCATTTTTTTTATTACTAATTTTGTATGCTTCAATACATCGAAATATGAATTAATTTCAATCGTTCAACCTTAATTAATTATTGAATAAGTAATTATTCAGATTTCAATGGACCACCCGGTAAGTAAAATTTGCGATACACCCTAAGGGCACATAAGAATAGTTTGTTAATAAAAATTGAATATAATTTGTCAAAGAATTCATGGGACGACGTAGAAATAGAGAAATAGTTCTCTTGAACTTAATGTACGTTGCTTGACGTCTCGTTCGTTCTTAAAGAAGGTAATATACTTAATGTATATAGACTTCAAAGACAGCTCCTAGGCCAGATGGATAAATGTAATCCTATTAAGTTTTCCTCATACTTAATCCGTGCAACTTCATCTGATCAATTAAAGGAACATTAAAAATAAATCATTCAAGATTGCATTTGTGTTGACGTGTCACATCAGCTGTACACTCAACTTTTCAAAATGTTCAAGGGATTTCAATGGTCATTGCTGTTTTGAGTAATTATATTTGGAATGACTTACAAAAAAATACTTATAAACATCATGAAATCTCTATTACGAAACAAAAAACAAAATATTTTTGATGCTATAATTTATAAAAATCATCTAAATAATAAAGTAATAACGAAATTTGAAATCTCAAAATACAATGAACAATATTTTCTATATAGGTGCTTCTAGAGCAGTGGTTGTAGAACTGGGTAAATTACTCCAAATGGGGTGATTTAGAAAATTGTGGAGACAATTCCTAGTATAAAATGAAAATACCAACATGTCATTGCAGGGCCGTCTTCAAGGGGTGTGCTGAAGGGGCTGTAGCCCCCCCATTAAGGATTTTTTGTTTTTGACTAGACTTTTTTTTGGTCAGGATGGAAAAATTTAATTTTTGGTGAATAGCTGTAGATTTTTCAAATTGATTTTGTAATATTTGATTTTTTTTGTACAAAAAATATAACAATTGAAACTTTTTTTCAAAATATTTAATATTTGAAATATATTTAAAAATGTTTTAAGGTATAAAATTTTTATTTATGGATTTTTGAAAAAAATTTCAATGTTATTTTATTTTTGGATGTTTTTTCAAAAAAATTCCGAAAACCAAACAGCCCTCCTCAATAAAAAAAAAAATTACAACCCTGCGGAAGCCCCTGCACTAGTTTGGGGTAAATTATTTTTACTACAAGTTCTTATGGGGTACCGCTAATAAAAGGCACCCAACCTCTTCTGTAGCTCAACATTATTTTTGAGAATACTGCATTTTTAAAACCTATCATATACTGTTGTCATGGTGTCGATATTTTTGTACGGATTCAAGCACAAAAACAGCCATAGATATTTGGGTATTTTTCCTATAAAAACTTAAAACAAATGTTCCGGAAAGAGGAATACACACCCAATAACAAGTGTGTCCCCAGAATTTGTGTTTGGGTGGGAGTTCATTCAGAAATTTGATAACTATTTTTATGAAGAACAATTTTCATAATTGCTTATGGGTGGATTAATGTTTTAATGATATTGTAAGTAAAGATTCTACTATCAATTTAATATAGTAGCGTTTTAAATTCCATAGGTGTTCACTAGGCTGGACTGAAATAACTGTTGATTTTTGAAATTTTTAATATTTTTAATTTAATCCCCAAAATGAAGCCCCCTCTCCCGCCTCCTCCTCCCTCCCCACCCCAACACTAGTATCATCTTAATTTTGAGAATTAAAGTCGCTTGACAATAGAAAAACATGGAAGTGGGACTTGTGGCTTAAATACAAATATTTGAATATACAGTTTTTCCCAGTGAATCGTGAATGAAACTTTGGAAAGATTTCGTTGACTTATATATTTCTACCAAAATCAAAACAAAATCGGGGTTGCTGCTTGGCATGGGGGCCATTTTGAAGGCTGTGTCAGAGCCCAAAGCTTCTATTTTTGATTAAAATAAAATTATAATTTAATATGAATTAAAATTTGTGTTCTTGTTCATCTTTTGACATATTTTTTTTTTAAAGCGAGCCACTACGAGTGGAATTATGGCCTTTAGTGCAACACTTGTACAACTCATTAGGCCCAACTTTGAGTGGCCTAGAACGGCCCAGGTGAGTCAGAGACCCCTAATATTTCCCGTAATTCTTATTTCATATAGAAAAGCCAGCAAACCAAAAATCAGGAAAATTGATTATGGTCATCCCGTTTGACGTAGAATGACCCAGTTACTGCGATTGAAAATTTTAATGTTTTCATTTTGTTTGGCTTAAATAACCATTAAATAATTTATTTTTATCGAGCAGGCGTTCCAAGACCTGAATTTTGTTGCGTCGTGTAATTGAAGGAAGCATCGCTCCTGTGTTTGAAAGTCTAATAGAAAATAAACTGTTATTAGAAAAATAGAGAAGGCTAGCCATCATATATTTTTTTCCCCTTCAAATACTTCATTTTTCCTCAGTTGAGGTTGCCCGTGGATAACAAATCTTGACCTTGTACTTATTTTCTTAAATTGTAATTACATATCCTTTTTTTTTTAGTTCATGAAGCAATATAAATTTTACTATTTAGAGCCTACTCACATAGTTATGCATATATTCACCTTCATAAATTATTATATCCGCAAAGAAATCAATCTCATTGTAATTAGTGTTGCGTCCAGTTCAGTCTCGCCGCGGCACTTTTCAGTCCTACAACTTATAACGTTCTAGTCCTTGATGACGTTATTCAACTTTATTTTTTCTATTTCTTTAAATCAAATCTATCAATGACAGTCCCAAGAACCGAGAGTCTTATGGACCGGTCCTAAGAATGGATAGAAATGAATAAATAAGGATCGACACAACACTACTTGTAATGACATAATATCGAATGTCATATATTGTAAAGTTACCTGAATTTATGAGATCTACTTTAATGGATTCACTGTCAGTTCAATTGAAGTTACCTCATGTACTTTGATTAAGGCAAATATTTGTAGATTAATTTCCTCACTATACATTGTATAATGTACGCATTTCAAATAGTTAGTATATATAAAAAAATTGATATAATTGTAAATATATAATGATACAGTTTCTAGACCTCTGGCTCGATGCTGGGCTTACCGGAGGGGCGAAACTTGTCTCAGGCTTTGTCTTCTAACTCTCTCATTGATGTAAATATTCAAAGGATTCATGTTGGAGGAGTTGGGACAGGTCTCGATGTCCAAGAAAGCTTGGATATTAGCTTGAAGACAATGTTGGAAGAATATTTTTTATTCATAAACCAAATGCTATAAAAGTATAATAAAGGATATTTTTTTACTCATAACATCATGTTTGGGATGTTACAAGAGGCCTATGAATAGCTCATTTTGATGCAAAAACCCATTTTTTTCCAATTAAAAGTCCCTATGAGGCCTAAACTTTAAGAAAGTCAGTTTTTTTTTGTTCCCAGCAGAAAAGTAGACTTGTGTTGGAGGAAATAGTAACAATATGTTATTAGATAATTATATAAATAGGCCTTGCAGACTGCCAAATTTTATCAAATTATACAAAATAACAAATTTTTATATTATATATGTAAATGTGGTGCTTCTATGTAAATTCTAAAGGCACTAAAAATCCTTGTAGTGTCAATTTTTTCTTTCTCCCCCTCCCACCTTTTATCATTTCAGGCCTTATCATACACCAATTCAAATTTTTTCAAGTCCTATTTAACCATCATTGTGGGATAAATGTGCCAAAACGTCAAGTTCTTTTTACAATTACACATTCCAACTTTATTATAATGGGTTTCCTTTTGCAGATGTTTTAATAGATTATTTTTATTATTATGGACTCTACCTTAAGAGCCCTAGGATGGTTTGGGTCCGTGGCCAGTACCCAATCTGTATTTGAGCTCCTGATCTGTAGATTATCTTATATTAGTATAAGTTATGAGGCAGCGATTCCGTAACGGAGGCATTTTTGTTTAGAGTAAGTCAAAGTATTTCTCGAAATTTGTTTGTTTTACGACAGAATACCTAATATGTCCAACCGTTTCTCCAGACCTAACAGTTCCCTCCTTATTAGTCTATTTTTAATTGACACGAGAGCTATAAAAAAGGATTTGGTGCTCCAAAACGCATAGTATCTGTGTGCTCATAACAAGTAGCTAGTCCTCAAGTGTGTTATAATGTTTGGAAGCCTTACAATTTATAATACACTTTAAGCGTTTTGTATTGTGAAGGGTTTATTTCATCAGTTTCTGAGAAATTGATACATTCTGGAATTAATCGTCGAGGTTTTAAAGAATGTTTTATATATTTGTTCTTATTATTTGTCTATTCCAACGATGCTTATATATAAAAAGGAGATTATAAGAATAAAGGGTTTGTTTTATTCGGTACAATAACTTATTTAATATTCTGTTCTTTAGCTACCTGGGAATTCATAGTCTAAAAATAACAATTTGTAGTTTATGAATTATCAGGTAAAAAATATACTGGTAAAGAAATATTCAGTTTGTTCACTGATGCTTATAGTATTAGAATCATAGGTACTAAGGCTAAAAATAGTTTTATATTGCTCAAATATTCCCTTTATAGGGTTGGCTAGACACTCCAGGGAGATACTCGCGTAAGCATTTCTAGGAAAGTAACAAAGAGTTAAAGATTGTTGTCTATAATTCTTAAAAGTTTTGTAACGATACCAAAACAAGTATCGGTATTTTATTACTTTTGATAGATTTTCCACTAAAAATAAATAACAAAATATCGTTAATAGTAATTTTCATCCATTTACAAGGACGTGTGTAGGATGTTTGTTAAGGTGGGAGGTGGTTGAGAATATGAGGACTTTTTTTATAAATACAAATTTTCATTCTTTTTTGGAGAATTTTGTTTGGAGGCTTAGAAATTGAAGGTTTCTGTTATCAGTAGATCAATGTTTTTATGAAGTTGTATGTATAAGTACGGGTTCATGTACTAATTTAGTGCAGTACCTTTCAAACATGTCCGTACTATGGTTTCATTATAGGCCCAGGGTACCAAATAGCATTAACTAATAGTAGTAACTTTGTATTTTCTGAATTAGATGGATTTTATAAGAAACTTTCTAATAAATATGAGTCATTAAAAGTATGAATTTATTTATGGTATATGAACATGCACATAACAGTATGAGCTATTATATTTGATTAATTGATTTTTTTAGCTCTGATCCTCTTAAGAAAAATTAATTATTATATAATAAATGACGAAAAATGTAAAAATGATGTATTCATGATAAATGTTACCATTAAGTATGGTATTAAAGGGTAGTTTAGGTAAATCTGGTCCATCTTTAACTATATCCTGAACAATATAGAAAGCATTTAACTCGGTTATTTCAATTTTAAATTAAGAGGTTAAGTGTTAGCTTTCAGTTAGTTGCACCACTTTTAATTAAAAACAAACATTTACGATGGAGGAGACCCGGAGGAACACCATTGCATAATTTGGTTGCGCGGGACACAACCCCGCTTACATCAAGAATATCCTTTGGTATCCAAAGAGCACAGGCTATGACGTCGACAACCACTGGAAGAAGGAAGGGGCATATAAGAGAAAAGATAAAAAACGCTCTCCAAGATTCCAGGTAGACCTGATACGGCCCTTGAACATATCTGCTGTCACTCCAATTAACCTCTTTCCAAAAAGCACCAAGCATTCCTTAGCAATGTATTCAGGACCATATACAATCACATGAGGATTAAGTCATACCGCTTCTACAAGAAGAAAAAAACATATACAGACGAAACCAAGGCATCTTAGGCTGTCCACGGAAGAAAATTCCTGAACGATTTGATGTCCCACAGTAACCGAATCATCTTTTATACGGAATAAAAACAATGGACTGTCGACCGATCCCACTAAATCTAGAACGACAAATGGTTGTTGATCACAGAGAGAGCTAATGTACCCCACGTCTTTAAAGCCAAGCTTCCTGCCACCATCATCAGGATTAACGGTAGTGACATGCTCCCAATCTTCTTTGAGACAAAGGAGAGGGTGGGTGCCAAGAGTTACTTTGAACTCCTGTTTGACCAAGTAATACCTTGGATGAAATCTGAGGCCAATGGTGTCTAGTTCCTGTTTGAACAAGGCTTGGCCCCCTCTATCAAGGCCTGCAAGTCCCAAAACTTGTTGAAATTTTACCACCCCAACACCTGGCCCTCCAACTCCCCCGATATGAATCCATGGATTACTTCTTTTAGAGGGAGTTAGAGGGGGTGGATCTGCCAATTCACACAACAGCATCTACTCCTTGAATGTCTTTATTATCAAGTACAGGGACATAGTCTCCCCGCAGACGTGGTCAAGGCCTCCAAATTATTTATGCCTCGTATCGAGCGAATGATTGGTGAAAATGACAAATACATTCAATGAATTTTTTATTATTATTAAAACTTTTAAATAAAATTTCAAACCTCTAATTGCGTCCTTTATTGATCAGAATACAGTTAAAGGTGGTCCAGATTTACCTGAACGACCCTGTATAGCAAACTTTCTTCCTTTGCAATGCAGTACTTTCACTCGCTGGGACTTTAATCTGCTATAGAGCATTTTCACCTGTCATCAGCATTATTGATGTCAACCATTATGGGGGCCTAAACAGCTATGTTTTATAAGAATGAAAACTCTTTTTCCGTTACTACATTAAGAAATATTGTATGTCAAAAAGGGAACAACAAAGAAGGGGGGACCTTTAGCCTCTTTTGTTTAGTTTTATTAAATATCTAACCCTAAGAAGTAATATCTATTAAAAATATGTTATTACATCGAACTATACAACCTTATTTCCAAATCTTGTTTAGCAAAATATTAACTATTAGAATGAAAAGAATAATCATACCTTTCTCGTTCCTAATCCATCCAAAAAATCAAAGAAAAAAAATTACAGATCCAGCCATTTTCTTAGATTTTTTAGTACAAAAGTTGATTATATTAAAAAATAAATAATATTTATTATAGGCATAAAGTAGTATTCAAAACAAGTGTGACGTCTTTTTTTCTTCATAAAGCCATTTGATGTAGTTTAATCAAGATTTATGGAATTTTGTGCATTTAATATCAACTTTGAGACCCCAAGATGGATGGAGTCTTTTTGAATTATTATGCAATGGATGACGTAAGTGAGTGTGGGGATTTTTGATCTTTACTTTTTTTCAAAAAAAAAAATAATAATAAATGCTTAAGCAATCATATCTTAGCAACAAAAGAAAAGATAAATAACTTTATCTTGGCAGAGGTTTTTTTTTCTTTTTGTTTTGAAAAATGAAGAGAAAAAAGTGTGACTTTAATTATCCCGCCGTGTTGACTATTCTTTTAGAAAAGAAAAAGATCCGATCAAGATACCCCCAAACAAAAAAAAAAAAAACAAAAAAAAACTGGAGGGGCTAACCGACAATGTATAGACAAATGACTTGCAAGCTTCCAAGTTAATGAATTTATGTTACTATTAATTGGTTTTAAATCTTGGGGTTCAAGGGCAATCTTAAATAAGTTTTTTTATGTTTTTTCAGAAGACCCTAGTTTATCATGACTTTTTTTCTTTCATGACTTACAGCACACGGAACTATCACTGTTATTGTGAAGATGGATACACAGGCGCTAATTGTGAAACTGATTGGAACGAATGTTGGTCTAATCCTTGTAAAAATAGTGGTCTCTGCATTGACCAAGTTGCGGACTACAATTGTACCTGTCCTCCCGGATATAGAGGTAAGTAGAGTTTGCTCCTGGATGAGTTTAATGCCTTAAGCCTAGTGTTGGATCGGTTAAAACAAATAAAAAGACTGTATTTCTATCAGTCCAATCCTAGGACCGTTACTTATCGGTCTTTTATTATAACTACAACAGCTGAAATGACGTAGTTACTAAGTCCTTTCGTCATTCAACATAACCTCTTTCAAAGAGACAAGATAACTTATGTTTCAAGAAGGAAGTGTGTGGCTAGAACTTATTTACTAAGTTCTAGAAGGGGGGAGGGAGACTGATATGGAGATAAGTCCAAGGTCCGATCCAACTATACTTATGCTTGATATGACTTTCATTAAATGTCATTAAACCTTTATTTATCAAATGAAAGGGAAAGTTTGTGAAGTCAATATAGACGAGTGTTTATCCGATCCCTGCCTTAATAATGGAACGTGTGTTGATGACGTCAATGGGTATTTTTGCGAATGTCATAATGGCTTTGCAGGTAAGTTATAAATCATTATCTTTACCAGCTTTTGATAATAATTATTATAAAGGATATGTATTTATGAGCAGAAATTATCGATTAATTTTTGTTAAATAAAGTTACGTTGTTTCTTTACATATGAATAGTAGTATTAGTGAGTGTTGAGACTCGTTGGCAGACTAATTTTTTTTCACTTCGGGCTAAAGGGATTTTTTCTAAACTTATTTGGACGAATATTTCGGTAAAGACCGTGCTCATAGACTGTAGTCCCAAAATAAATCCTATTCAATTTTTCTCGACCTCAATCTTCTATATAGACCGATTCTTTGGGCTCCCAATCTATGTATGACTTTTAAACAAAATGTAGTACAATGTTTCGATTACAATAACTACTTATGCAGAGTAAGAGAAATCCTTTGATTCGAACATTATATTTATATTCAAAACCCTTTTATTTCAAAGATAGTGATGGAAATCGTGTTTATTTTGGACATGTTAAAGAAAATAAAATCAATATGGTCACCCTGACAATTTGAAGAATGTTTTGGAGGAGAGCAGCTGATACCCCCCCCCAAGCTGTCATTATACTTCATTGGATAATCTGCAATCAGCTTTGAGAAGCAGGAAATAAACACAGATTCCACTCCATATATATAAATTGCATTCCCATTTCAATCCTCGAGGAGTTACACTCATAACTAGAGATGGAAATCTGTGGTATAATGAGGATGTTAAAAAACAACCGGAGATCAACATAGTAACCCTTACAATTTGAGAAATGATTTGGAGGAGATCAGATAAAATCAGCTGTGACAAGGAGGGGGGAAGGAAATAAACAAAGACATGGGAAAGAATTAATCCTCAATTCTTCTCTGAGTCCAACAAGGATTTACAATTATAACTCTATCTTTTATGAGTAGACACAAATGTTCAGTCAGGTTTTGAATATAATTGAATGTAGTAGGAAAATAAGTTCACTACTGAGGAGTAAAATAATCATCACAAATATTGAGGGGAAAAAAATAATTCTTCAGATTACCAATTCCAAGAAAAGGATCAGAAAATACTCGCGATTTACATCACTATTCATATACCGAAGATATGATCTAAAAAAACAAATAATTAAAGTACGTTTTTTTGTACAAATTATGTAAGCTAGTCGTATGTATTTATGTATTATTGCCTAAGCACCCTTTTTGTTAAAAATGAGTCCTCCTCAGACCAATAAATAAACAAAGAGAACCATCTTGCTTTATTATTAAATAATGGTTGTACCCGACATTGCCCCGAGATATTAGTCTGAGTCGAACAGACACACTTTACCTAAAACTAAATACATTGAAGATAACAACCCAAGAAACGATCAGTATTTCTTAATGTTTTTCTTGTAATAGATGATGATGTTCTATCCTCAAATTTGACGATATGACTAATGAGCCAGGGAGTATTTTAGTCTCTTTAACGCTAGTTGGCTGAGCCGTAGCTAACCACACTCAATACTAAATGCACCATGGCTGCAATTTTTACTTAATATGACTACATTCTTATTTCTTTGATCAAAAATATGTATATGACATATTTCAGGGATTTATACGATTTTAGGAAAAAATGGCTAGATAAAAAAAAGGAAAAGTGTCTAAATGGAAAAAGTGAATAGATTATTTTAAACTGATATAAGAGTGGTTCCAATGGAAAGAGTTCTAATCCCTTAATTCTCTGTTATTAATTACAATATCATTAGCCCGGATGGACTATTCGTCACGACTCTTGGATTGACGGACTATACTAGGCAAGAGCAGCGATTTCCACTTTGTTATGACCCAAGATGTGTCAGAAGAAGAGGTGGTTGGCTGTGAAGCGACAAACCACTGAGAGGATTCGGGCAGGTAGTCAAAGTTCGATTCGTTGGAGAGTGCTAGGAAAACTGTAAAGCTCAGAAATGTTGTAGAAATCTGAAATTGCAATAGAACAATGGTCTTCGTCTCTTCATACACCTTCTTTCTTGCCCAAAGAGAACCAAACGGGCTGCTTTACGTAGTTATCTGAAGGACTCGAATTCTCAAAGTTGTTTATCTAGAACTGTGAATTCATACTTTCAATGTATCAAGCCAAGTATGAGAACCATTAAAAGTGACTTATGGGCTCTTTCAACGAATTTTTAAGTGTATTTTTTTAGTAGGTATGATGCTATGGCATTTGAATATATAACTACGTTTATAATAAATAATAATGGTTTTCAGTGATATTTATCAAAGAGTATGAATATATAAGATATTAGTATTATAACTCTATATATTCATTCATTTCAATTTAGAATGATAATCCAGCTCAAACTTGATTTACATGTAAAACAAATATTATTGTAAATTATTTTGTCAATGTTTAATTCCATCAATTAATTTATTTATTGAATAAATGTATGTAAATACATATTTTATGACAACAGAAACGGCTCTACAAAAATGTATTCGATACTCATGTAATTATCTAACTAATTTAGATACGTATAGAGCCAACTATATGGGAAGGTTTCAGGCCCTCAAAGATTTCAAGTCCCTTATATTTCTCTTAACTATGTATATTGTATTTTATAAGTTTGGCATTTGTGAAACTGTTGTGTCTGTTTAACTCATGGTTACCTTTCAATTACAGAGAAATACAATATTTTTATGTAATTGATCATGGTGGGTATTAGTCCACTTCTTTTGATCATAAATACACTAATATTTATTCAAAGGCCCTTAAAATGTTCGTATTATGAATAAAATATATATCATCAAATTAGTAATTTCAATCGTTATTTTTGGATGATAGATATTGAAAAAATGTTAAATATTATGTCAGTTTAAAAGAATCTTGCCATTTTTTCCATTTAGACACTTTTCTTTTTTTTTATGTTGCCATTTTTTCCTGACACCCTATATACAGTGTATATACATTATCCTGTATTAAACCTATTTAAAAATATATTGAATTTTGAAATGTTTCATTTTTTCAGGGATCAAAGTATGTCCTATATCCTGCCTCATCGGCCTTAAAGTTTTTCCAAAATGCCTTTTTTGATGATTTTGCGTAGTTTTTGAACAAAAAGTATAGATAAAACACGCAATTGAATGCCAAAAAAGACATTAAACTAAAATATAACCCTTTTTGAATAAAAATGAAATAAAAATTGTATACTCCCATCTATCAATGTTATTTTCTCTTACATTTAGTCATTTTGTAGGAAAGAGACATAAATACTTTCGAAAGATTATGCAATTACCTCAATTTCTTATTTTTAAAGAATTTTTCTAATACGAGTTTGAAAATCAGAATGATATACATTTGATATTATTTTATATATTTTCTTACATCTATAAATAAAAACGTAAGACTCACAAGAAAAAACGGTTATTTTTATTATCCATTTAGTTATTAAAGACATTATTTTTCAAACAATCAATTTTCATAAATCCATAGCTATTCATAAAAAATAAAAAAATTTGAAGTTTTTTAAAAAAATCTACAGCTATTCACAAAAAAATAAATTTTTTGGAGAAAAAAATTCACAAATCCATAGCTTTTCTCAAAAATTTAATTAAATAAAGAAATTAATATTAAATTTTTTATGGTAAAAAGGATAAATTGCTTTTGGGGGGGCTGGGGGGATACAGCCCCTCCATCCCACCCCTGCGGTTGCCCCTGGTCATAGAAACTAAGCTGCTACCTTTCCCAACATTCTTCAAACCGACATTTTTTGCTGGGATTTTTTACATACCTGCAGATCATATTTAATACAACTCTACTTATGTAACAGCCTTTGTGCCACAGGCTGAAGCTCACATAATTTATTGTCATAGTTGAAACAATATGATTTGACAGTAGTAGCCTATCTATATAAGAAACGGAAAATCAACTTTGTTACCCTGACAATTTGAGGAATTTTTAGGAAAATAACTTTCATGAAATTATCGTGGTTGCTCCCAGCCACGATAATGTCAGATGGCAAGTTGTATTTTATACTTGATTTTCTTTTAACTGACCTTCATTATTTCCGAAATATATTGGAAAATGCATCTGTTAAAATAGAAATATTGTGATATATCAAATGAGTTAAAAGTATGATTCAGTTATATTCTTTAGAGTAGAAAACAGAAGAAAGGCCCAATATCATCTGGTAGTTAGCCAAATAAGTCAATCATACCAACTGCTATTCATTTTGTAAGTACTCATAGGCTATCATTGTCATACTATTTACTCCAATTATAAAATGAATTATATATAGATATTTTTTTTTAGTTCTATAATATTTAAATCCTTCATAGTATTTTATTAGATGCTCTATTATCAAGGGTATGAAGGATTTGGACTGGAAGGGCAGTAGAAATTTTTGCTTTTTACTAAAAATTGTACAAGAGGTAATTTTTTTTTTTTTTTCAAAAATTTATTTTCTCTTAAAAAAAGCCATTCGGCAAATTATGCAGAAGAGCAAAAAATTGATTTTTTCAGACTTTTTTCCAAAAAAATGAACTTTTTGTGAATATGAGTAAATTTCAGAATTTTTTTTGAAAAATTTTAGTTTTTGAAATTTAATTTTTCACATTTTTTTCCAAACAATTTAAATATATGCTACATAATAACTGAACTAGACCGTCAATGTGCAAAGTAACTGAACAAGTCCATTATTGTGCATAATAACTGTACAAAACAGTGAACGTACATAATAACCAAAAAAGATCGTTAATGTACAAAATCACTAAAATCATAAGTTTTAGATTATCTTCCGAGACCCTTTCCAGAGATACAAATTGATGCTCGGCCCAAAGGATATGCAGCATGTTTACAAGACTTGATTTAAAGTCAGCAACCCTGATCAATTCATGTATTACAATCAGGGACGCCATCGACTATAACCACAGTTGATATCCCAGCCCATGGGTTGTGTTACATACCATTACAACTAACAAACGGATTGGACCCTGCCGCCAATTCATGTGGTATCATCAAAGACGTCATCCAATTAGCATACAACACAACCCGTTTGGCGGGATATCAACCGGGCATATAGTGGATGGGGTCTTTAATACTATTACATGTATTGACCGTGAGTTCCAACTCGTTTGTTACTCGCTTTAGCAAACAAAACAACCCCTGGGCTGGGATATATACAGTCTCTATAGTTGATTAAATTGTGGCATTTATATATAAATATAAAAGAGAGGTTGTGTGTGTATGTCTGAGGATGTCCTTTATACGTTTCTACACCATTGAACCTAGGGGGCTGAAAATTTGCATGGCTCCCTCTTATGAGCTGGAACAGGTAGGGTACCGATTTTGGGGGAGGTCATATAGGGGGTTTATGCTATACCCAAAACACAAAAACTATTTCGGCAGGTCAAGGAGACTAGATAGGGGGGTGAGTTATTTGTCAATAAGTGATTGGCGTTTTGAATACAACTATACGAATTACAACTTTTTCTAAATTTATTCAAAATAAAAAAAGTTATGGGCTAAAAAAGAAATTGGTGAAAATTTCAATTTCGTTTGTTTCAGATGCAAAAAATGGCATTCCAATGGAATATGCGATTATTAAATGGAATAAAGTTTGTAGAAATTTGTCTGGAGACTCGTTTGCATATAAATTTGCAAATAACAATTGATCTTTAACTGATATATATGTCATTTTCTGAAGAATTTTTCAATTGTTTCTCTTCTTTTTTTTTTTACATTTTTTCATCAAACGTCAATTTTACGTAAAAAATGCAAACGCAACAGATACAATTAAGTATTTTCAATTTCTGTAATATTTCATTAGATCATTTTTGCAATATTTGCATAAATGAACCGCTCATGGAGTGTTATTTTTCGAACAATATTATTCTTCTTAACTGTTTTTTCAAGTACGAAAAAAAATATTGGTAGGCTTGTGTTTATTTTACTATTCCAAAAAAATGATTTTAGCTATTTTTTGCAAAATTAGTGCAAATAGTTTTTTTGGAATTTTCTCCGTGAATTCCGATTTCGGAATTTTTGGTTGTAAAAAAAAATGTACTTTTCATCTAAACAATCTTTTAGATGAATATATGTTGCTATGTTATTTGAAGTTTAAAACACATTATTTTTTTTATATTCATAAAAATACTACTAAGGTTACAATAGACAATAATAAGAGGGTTTTTTTAGGAAGTTGCGATGATGAGACTTTGTCGATTACCTTATTACCTTACTTCTTAACCGTATAGATATAGTGTGAAGAATCCAAGAGAATTAGAATTATCAGGATCTTTTTAGACAACAACAAAACATTCATATCATAATTATTAGTATATTGAAGTATTTTTTTGAGTATCTTTTAATTTTTCTCAATTAATTTGACAATTTTACATGGGATTTCCCTCTCCCTCCCGAGCAAAACCGGGTAATGCTTAGCTGGTATTATATAAACGACTAAGGATCTACTAGAAATGAGAAAATTCCTGTCCTTTCGGAAACGGAGCATATCTATAAAATAACTCATTACTTGGTTTGTTCATCAAAAAGAATAAATTATGTAATATCCATGCCATGTCAAGTCAGAAGAGGGGATTGACAGCTGATAACAAAATACATAGTATATAGGTTAGTGAGGTAATTTGCAGGTGAAATATTTTTCTTTTTTGCGCATGAGTCATGCCCCACCACTAACAAAAAAAAAACAACGTTTAAAAGGAAAATAAGTAGAAAAATCCCGAGGTCACAAGTAAATAATTTGTTGTTATGTACGTTAATACCGTGTTATGTAACCATCTTGTTTTCTTACCTTTTTTATGATTGAAAGTTAAGGGAACAGGTCAGAGTAGCAGTTGAGAGGGTTCAACGTAGATTAATAAATATATATTTGTTTATTTATTCAAGTTGTTTTTTTACTTTAGAAGAAAATATTTGGAAGGACCCCTTTCTATATATGAACATTGAATAGAGTGTCACATATAATAATTTAAGATCACATGAACATTATACATACTTCTTTCTTCCTATAAGTCATTACAAATCCTGTACTTTGTTTCATATTTCTGGTTGCAAGAATAATAATTTAATCGATTCCTGAAAGGTGAAACATATGTTCTTTTGTAAAATGTACATAGTTGTACAAACACAAAAAAAATATAATTTTAAAATTAAATATATCAGACAAAAATTCATAGTTATTCACAGAAAATTAAATTTTACATATTATATTTCTTGAAAAAAAAAAATCAAATATTAAATTTTCTAGTAAAAAGCAAAGGTTCCTTATTTTGGGAGAGATTCCCTCCTGCAGATGCCCCTGGATTATCACCCTATCTGTAAATATATTTATCTTACATTTTTCTAAAATGATACCCATAATTCACTAGTCAGCTGTTTTCATAGTCAAAATAATAAATATAAGGAGAAGTGCAAGTTTTAGCTGAAAGTCAGTTGAGCCCTAATATAAAGTTCTACAATGCCTTGATATATGTATATCATACTATGAGCATTGAAATATATATGCGTATAAGCTATTCCGACAAAGAAAATTGCATAATTGAAAATATGCAAGAATCTACAAATAAAAAAAAAATATTTTGTAAATAAAAAGTGATTAAAAAAAACATATTCATTTTTTAAAAATATTGCGATTGTTTTAAGTTCAACAAATAAAAAAAAGTTCCAAAATCCGTATTTTTTGCAACTATATATGTATATTATATCTCACAACCTTTCTTTAAAAAAAAAAACCAGAAAAAAGCCATAAAAGTAGGGTAGTTATTCAAATTAGTCAATCATACCAACTGTTATTTATCTATTAAGTACCCCCAGACTATCATTAGTTCTATTTATATTAAATCCTGCGTACTATTTTATTCAATACTATATATAAAATTGATTCGTAATATTTTATTAAAAGCGTTAGCTATACATTTTTATTTATATACGATAGCCAAAATTTATTAAAAGACATAATACGACGGCCAATAGACTCGACGAAGGATCAACAAGAAATTGTATTCCAACCATAGGGTATTATTGCATAACTCTTAACTTCGTTTATATACAAAAATAATAAATTAGCAAGTCAGAGAAGGAAATCCACAGCTGACAACAAAATACATGGGGTATTATTTTGTTAGCGAGATAACGCCCTGTGTTCAATGGAATAATTGATGGAAATTATTCCCAGCCTACATGGAGCGAATTCCAATTCAACCAATCAACAGTCAGAACACTGTTTCGGAGCAAAGAAGCATAAACCTCGACACGTGAGAACAAAATAAAATGTATTTTTTTGTGTTTAGGCGGATTACCAAATCTACCTTGCGTCTACAGGTTTAAGTATTTACATATATATATAAATGATATTTTTGAGAGAGCAACTCTTCCTTGATATTATTTATGTATGTAATATATAAATATACCTAGTCAATGTTATTAAGATATTATTGACCTATTTAATACAGATAGACGTGTACACGCACGGTAAATGTGGTAACCTGCGTTTAGAGAGGTGGCAAAAATATACCTATTGTTTTTTGTCGTCAGCTGTTTATTCCCTCATCTCATTTGATACGTCATAATTTTTTTCTTTTGATAAATAAACGAAGTTTAGAGTTATGCAATACTTAAGGTCCAGGATAGTAATGCAACTGCTGGTAAAGCCCTTGTCGTAAATATATTATATAATATCTATATTGACCCTAGGTTAATAGAAATAGTATTTTAATATTAATATATATATATGTAATTCATTTTTAAAACTGTGGAGAATAATATGAAAATTATAGTCGGGTAGGATTTAAGAGATCATTAGCAGTTGGCATGATTGACTAATTTGGCTAACTACCTCGTGATTTCAGTTTTTTTAAAGTCTCTGTTGGATAAAAGGTTGCGTGATACAATAAATGTAAGGACGTGAACAACGCGTATAAGGTTGAACTATAATTAGTCATATAAAGAGGTTTAGTGAGTAATAAAAAAGTTCCGTACAACATGCTTCAGTATTCCAATTATATGGCACACCTTATAGCCCATCATTAATAAAGTCCCTTTAATACTAATAATAATAATTTACCTAGAAGCAAATTGCACGTTCTAATATTTTTAGACAAATAATGGAGGGAATTTATTACATTATTCCATGTCAGACTCTTTTAAAATGGTTTATTACTATTTGCGTTTTTGCAAAATAAACAATAGTTTTAGTTCATAAGGAGGACGGGGCCGAAAAAGTTAATTTAATTACTTTAAATGGTGTTTTTATGTAGGAAAACCTTATTTTCCTATATTTTGAAAAAAAAAGTGTTCTCCTTTTTTCATGAATCCACATTATATTAAGAATATAAAGGTGAAACAATTTAATACACATTATGTCAAATCTCATGGGAGATGATATGGAGTGTGTACAAAAATAAATAAAGATAAGCGAGGAAATAAGTCTCAATAGGATTTGCGAATTGCAAAAAATGACTTGGGAGGTCAGGTACAAGGTCAGAAGAACATGTAAGAATATGTACAGGATTATTATTGTTTGAAGATTCCCGTACTTTTGTATTAGTTTATTGAAAATGTTTAAATATAATATATAAATGATCTTGTGTTTTTAAGAAGAAAAGCGCATGGATAGTAATTTACTGTCTTAGACCCTCAGAAGAAGGTGAATCATAAATATGTATAAATAAACAAAAGTATAAATTATACAATGAAAGGAGGGGGAATAAGTATATAAGTTTTGTATTTTATTGTCCTTGTAATACCCCTTTAAATATTCTACATGACTTTCTTGTATAATTTATATTATAAAATACATTCCTAGAGAGATATTTGTATATATATATATATGTATGTATCAAGGGTTCTTATTCCCGGCATACTGCCTTTAAGTGGGATACCAGGAAATATGAGGATTCGGTTAGGTCTTTATAAATACCTTGAAGTTTAAAAATTTATTTTATTCTGTTCAAACATCAGAAGCGTAATTGTCGTATTTGTAAGAACTTAAGACAGTTTTTATAGTTTTTCATTGGCATGCGACATCTTTACTCTTAATTTGAGGCAAATTTGAGTAATTTGTTGTATATATTGTTAAAAGATATATTTATAATCTAAAATACTTTATTCTATAAAAATCCGGTATCTCAATTCTACTTGATAATATTGAAGGAAAAATATGAATAAATCATTTTTTCCTATATTTTAAAGAGATTAAATTTAAAACGCATCTATAAAGGACCTTGTTTTCTGGGGATTAAAGGTTATATCCTGGTATAAGGTAAATAAAATGCAATATAAACATATTATCCGAACCAAATTCCGGACTTATGTCATTAAGGTCAAGTCTTATATATATAACTATATAATAAATCAATTTATATATTTTATTAATTGTACATATTATGGTGTTGATAATTTTTGGGCCTAAGCTGCCCCCCCCCAATAATGAAAGCTAACAATGGACCTGCTCAACACTAGCGTTGTGTCAGTCCTTTCTTATTTTTTCGAGTCGAGTCTAGTCTTAGGACCGATCCTATCAGTGCTTGGGACCGGTCCTTCGGACTGTCAGTACTAGAACTGATCAAAAAAAAGAAATGAAAAGTTAATTGATGTCATCAAGGACCGAACTAAGTTCTTAGGACTGGACTGGACCGAAACTAAACAGAGCAAGACTTACACAACATTACTAGGCACTATATAAAATGATTTATTTTCTGAAAAAATTAAACGTAAAAAGCCTGGGATTTTTTTTAAACATAAAAAATGTCATTCGATCAAATTAAGCCTTTCCTTGAAAAAAAATCATTCTAAAATTTCTTCCAAAAAGTTCTTTGTTTCCTCTAAAAAATACCCGATCCCAAAATAAAATCCTGCAAACGTCCATGTACCCCATAAGATATTGTCAATTCTCATGTTCCTCATTTGAATAATAATACTAATTGTGCATGGATTGTTTTTTTAATGCCAGGCCTGTGACTACAGAGTGGTAGGAGTCCATAATGGGCTGCATCCCCCCTTTGACTAAAACCCTTGAAGTCAAATTTATCGAAAAGACAACGTTTTTTATTGAAAAAATGAATGTATGTGTATTGCCAATGAAATTTTTTGAATTATCTTTTTAAAAAAAGATAATTAATATAAAAAAATCATTTGTCAAATTTGTATTTTCTTTTTGAATGTAATTGTCAAAAAAAATCCGTCAAAAAACCAACACACCAGAAAGGAAGATCCTAGTAACGAATCCTCCGTTATAGGAATTTTGTAACTCGATTTGACCCACTACAAAATATAATTTAAATATAGTAAAGAATTAACTACAAAGGGGCTGAATTCTTTAGAAATTTGTTTCCCCCTAAACTAGCCAATTTTTGGTGGATTATTCATAAATAAATGAAACTTATATTAAGAAATAATTTAATTGAGGATTTTTCTGGGTAAAGAAATTCATGAGAACTTTCTTGTAGGTGTAAATCTCTTGTATGTATGTATGTATGTAACTATATAATATTCCTATTTCTTTTGCTCTTCAAGAAAATGCTTAAGACTATCATAACAATAAAATCATTTTTTCTGTTCCCTACCTCCTTGTTTAATCAATAGTTGAACATGTAACATTCTGCAATTTGAGGGTGTAAAAGTAGAAGAATAGGTAGATATTCCACATACAGCTTTCATTTTCTCTTTTTCTCCCTCTTTATGTCTTATTTCCACTCACTCACTTACCTTCCTACTATCATAATAGTCATTAAACAAGTTCATTACTTAAGGGATGGTCATTAAAACAGATCTATTTCTTTGAATGAATGTCTCTTATGAAAAGAAGGGAACATATTTTAGGGGGGAATATTACATATTAACATAATAATCATAATAATTTATTGGATATTTGAAAACAATTGTTCCGAGTTTTTATTGGAAACCACGCAACCTCTTCTACAAAGTAGGTAGATAAGGACGGATTCTTTTTGTATACTAGGAGCATTGGAACACTGCAAAAGCAATTGAACAAGAACTAATGCTAAATAAGAGACCCTGCCCCCTCCAATTATGAACTAATTATAAATGTTCGTTTAATATTCTGACACAGTAGTGCCGGAACCATAGGGGTGAAAAATAAATTGGGCCTGCACTTATGGGGAATTTTTTATAGTTTTTGCAATAAAAACAGGAGGTTTGGAGGTGTTTTTTTTGTTTTTGAGGGGTGGGGGGATTGTTTCTTGGAAAAAAATTTTTTTGAGGTCGTTCCTGAATTCGACCAATTGACCTTAAATTATTTTTTCTGCATTTTACAATTTCATTTTTTTCACACAAAGCCATCATTTTCCCCTGATTTGGAAAGAGGGGCTACAGGTACTCCAGCCCATCCCCTGCGGATGACCCTCAAAAATATTCGTCTCTCCTTAAAAAAATGGTAAATATCATAATTTTCGAAAAATTGAAAAATTCCCTTTATCTTTTACAAAAAAGTAATTTGTTCAAATTGTATACATTTAAAATAGTTTTAACTCTAAAATTATTCTGAAAATTTAGTCTTTTCTCAAAAAATGTATGTCTTATATATAGATATATAGTTACACGTTTATAAAAAACAAAAATATTTTATTACATTTGTCAAAAAAGTCCAACAACCCTACCTGATGTACCTTGGTCTACTGGGGTAGTGTTAGAAGCCCTTTTTTATGTTGTCGTTCTTTAATTATTTATATAAAATTTAAAAAAAACAACATAAAACAATGTATTTTCTAAAAACGGATCATCATAAAAATCCAAAAAGTTCAGAGATTTTTTTTTCAAATGGAAGTGACAAATTTCAAGACAAAAATAATCAACTCTCCCATCCCCTATCAATTATTACAATAAGTAAAATTAAGTTTAGCTAGCTTGATCAAATTATTACATACGAGATATATATTGAAGCTTTTGGTTTATTGGCTGTAGTTCCTCTATAAATTTATGACCCCCCTCCCCCAATTGTTTTTTTTTTTAATTATCATAAATATACTTAAAAAAAATAAACCTAATTATATAAGTAATTATCTTACGTTGTTGATAGTTTTGGCGGCTGAGCTAATTGAATAATAATGTATGCAGCTTATCTTTTTTTTCCTTTTTTTGCCCTCTTGAAGGAATGAAGTAAAAAAGAAGATTTACTTTTTTCCCCCTTTCTTTATTGTTCACTGCTTTTATATTCCCCTCATGTGGGAATAAAAAGTCTATGTGGTTATTCCAGGTCATTAGAATTCCATATTACATAAGCCAATACACATCAAATTAAATTCTCTTATTCAAACTTTGAACAAAACACAATTTCTAATCGATTTAATATATATAAAAAAATTACAGAAGGGATTTTTTTAGAGAGGGAACAAATTTCCAACTCTTTTATAAACTGACTTTTTTCGGGGAAAAAAAAATATATATATATATACGTTAGGGAGGATTTGTATCAAAATGTTGAAATCTTGGGTTGCAACAATATATATAATTGATTATTTTCTTTAAAGTACATTAATTATATTTTCAAATTTTATTTATTGAAAGACTTTACTACTCGTTTGGTCTTTTTCAATTCCTTCAGAACTTGTTCTGTTTTTAGGCTGATTGTAACTGCAGCTAAACAATACAATGGAAAGAACATGTTCAAGCGGATAGCCTTAATAGTGAATTTTGAGCAGGGGAATGTTCATTAAGGATACAAAGATATACTTAAAACGCACAAAGAAAATTATTTTTTAAACTTATACGCATATATTATTGACGCTGAATAAGAGTATGAAATATAACCGATTTTGGGTCATTCTTAAATTGTATCGATATTCTGTAAACTATTGTTATTTTCTTGCGATTTCAGTGATTATTTTTGGGATTTTTTGGGGAAAATGGATGATGACAATTATAAAGTTCTGAGTGGTATTCTCGGTTGAACCTTTATTGTTTCTAAATTGTGTAGATATTTCATTTAATGACATTTAAAAAAAAAAAACCTATTTTTTTTAATTTTTAAGAAGATATTTTAAAAAGTCGATTCTAATTTTTTGAACGATCTTCACATTTTGTTCGACCAAAAATATGAAATAATTTCTGACATCCCATTATTCCCGACTTTTATAATCCATAAGTCAGGAGGGGGTGCCCCTTCCTGACACCGACCTAGAAGTAGCTACTATTTAACAAAGAAAGGTTTAAATGCCTAAAAAGAGATGTCTTGTTGTTTAGTAATTGACATATATATACAACATTATAATAACAAATAACGTTTCCCCTCTTTTTCTTCTAAATGATTTTATACAAGATAAAATTGTTCAAAACATAAAAAAATATATATATATAAACAGCTTGATCCAATCTCAAAGGACAATTTTTAAAATGTTGCTGTGATAAATAATTATAATATTTTTATCTATTCTTACCATCAATTTAACTTCGATATACACCTCTTTTCCAAAACTAAAGAGAAATTAGGTCAAAAAAGAACTGGTAGTTGGCAGTAGGAGCTGAGCAAATAAAAAAAAAACAAGATGTACTAAGTGCTCGTAATATCAAATACGTACAGGGTGGGGATTTAAACCATGGAAGAGGTTTAGACATCTACATATATCTTGGTATCCTTGAAATCTATGTATATGAAAGTATACTCATCAGATTTAACTGACAACACTATATATTACAAATACAAAATTCTTGTGTTGTTATATTCGAATAAGAGCTTCGTCTTTTCGCATTATGTTGTGCCTCCGTGCCAGGTGCATGCACAAAGACGCAAATAACTCCATAGGTAATTATGCTAGAGAGCTTAACTTAACCTTTTACAGATTCAGTGGCATGCTAGTAATTAGAAAACCAACATTTAAAAAAAAAAAACATTTAAATATTGTAGTCCGAGGGGTCGTGACCCGTATTCCATTATAGAGGCAGCTGCTAACATGGACATTATGTAATTTTCTTCAAACTGTTGGATTATTTTCTATTTAATAATGCTAGCATGATACTCATTCAAGTTTAACAAATCAACATTTAGTACATAGTCGTGTAACTTTGAGGGCAGAGCCGTTAATATGATTTTTTTTTTTTTTTTTGGGGGGGAGGGGGCTTTGGGCTTTTTGACAAAACCTTAGGAATTTTGAATGTCCTTTAGTTTAGAAAATGCAATTTAAAATAAAATTGAGAGCAATAACTATTATTAATTTCAAAGGGTTATAAAAAGTCAATTTTAAAAAAAAATATATTGACTGCAAGTCAATATCCATATCTGTCAAAACACGCAATCAAACTTAAGTTGCCCTTCGCCAACACCTATTTATGTGAATCAGGGTTTACTTATTTGTCATATTTATTTCTATCAAGTAAAAGTCACTCTTTTTAGGTTATCTATCCATCTTTATAATGGTGCTAGTAAATTCATTCCCTGTAAAATTCATCACCGAACTTTTCATTTCCACTTTAAATATGGATATTTGCCTACATCCTACGGTTTCAATCTAGAGCTGAACTTAAAACAGGCGAGAGTAAGTCATTCTGGAGAAGGAAGCAAGACAAAAAATGATGCAAAGGAATGGTAGTAGGGATAGACCAGGGATTCTCATCCTTTGTTAGTGATGTACCACTTGTAAAAATATTTATTTAACCCAAATTCCTCCTTACTAGCGTAGAAAATTTTAGCTCAGCTCAGCGATATGAGCATCATCAAGATTGGCTTGGTTATTGGATTTTTTTTTATTTTGAAAATAAATCCAAAAATAAAAATATGAATTTTTATGAAAAAATATGAACATTCATAGCTATTTAAAAAAAAAAATTTTTTTTTTTAATCCTTAGCTATTTACGAAAAAATTTAAAAAATCATATCTATTCTCAAAAAATTGATTTTTTTGGAAAAAAAGTTATAAATCTACAGCTGTTCACAAAAAATTAATTAAAAAAAAAATTATTTCCAATATATATTACCCTATATTACAGACTGTGTTCTAGGAGAATTAGAAAATCTTGGGAGTAGATTCCGTATTGCACTAAAGATTGTGAAGTATTGGAAATAATTTTTTTCGTCAGCATCGTTAGTTCCCTCATGCTGACGATTGTATAGTTCAGAGGGTTACTCAGATTTAGTGTTGCATTGCACACAAATCTTGAAATTGTCGATTACTTGTTATTTTATATTGAAATATGAAATATATATAATCAAACAAAGAAAATAGATCTCTGGGATGAATTTTAGAGGGAATGAAATGACCGGCCACACTTTATAATATCCCACTTTTAAGAATACCATGAATATCTATTTCAATTTTTGTATAAAGATCAAAGCACATAATTATTCAATTTGATGTATCAGATTAAATAAACATTCCTTGATTGATTAGATAGCTTCAATTAGATACGTAGATAGGTATGTAAGTACAGTGTGTACATACAAAGTCAAGCATTTTTCGACACATTATTGCTGGAGTAATCAATTAAATTGTTGGTAGGTATATTCTTGTTATTAGATTAAACTTTAAAACTAAGCAAATTATAACGTTTGCTAAGGTGTCTCAAAAACATAAATTGCCTAAAATTTAACACATAAATATAAGCTGTATTAAGGGGTTAGGCTAGGGAGGCTGAAGAAGTAAACGATAAGTAGAAGTTTTTTTTTTGAGAAAAAAAAACTTAAAAATGCAAAGCTTTGTTTCAAAAAATTGATTTTTTTTTTTTTTAAATCAAAAATGAAAACTTCAGATATTTGGACAAAAAATTCATAGCTATTCACAAAAAAAAAATTCAAAATCCAGTTATTCACAAAAAATTATATTTTATATTTTTTGCTATGCTGCATAATTTAGCCGAATGACTTTTTTTTTTAAGAAAATAAATCAAAAATTCCTTAATTTTTAGTGGAGTTACAGTTCCCCCAGCCCTCCCCCTGAGGACACCACTGTCATTTACGACAGATATCGAATTAATGACTCGAGTTTAAATCTGTGTTAGTTCCCCAAGATGCAATTATACCACCTGACTGAAGTAGAATAAATTATTTAGGTATTAAATGAAAATTGTATTTAAAAAAATATTTATAATCATGAATATTAATTTTATTTTTGAATTATCATATCATGGAGTTCAAAATTAAGTTCGTCTCTATAAATAAATCTTTTAAGTCCAACAAAGATTATTTCAAATATGTTATGAAGTAATTGGGCTGTACTTATGCAGGATCTAATAAAATAAATTGGGATTCTCTCCTTTCCTTGATTTTTGTTCAAGATGGTTTTTATATTGACCCACTACGTGTAAAGAGTGAGGAACTAAAACTTGAAATTACGAAAATTGGGATTGTTATGGAATCAAGAAAAAAAAACTCAAAACCAGTTTGTGAATTGATTTAAATTCCAGGGAGTTATTAATATTTTTATACAATAGTCTTTCTTCACAAACATTAAAAGCCTTGATACGGTGGCGAATAGATTGACGGTCTTTGACGATGAAGGCCGTGTCCATAGCGTACATCGCTTTTATTATGGCAGCTCACAATAAATCCATATTTGGATGAGAGGAGGACATATGTGCATTCATCTCTATGACACTCAGAACTGCAAATTCCAGGGAGTTTAGGTCAGGTCAGGAGGAGGGTTCATAAAGGCTGGCCAGGAGTCAGCCATATTATTGCTGAATATGTTTTTATTGTTCTGGGCTGAATGGGCTTTTATTGAACTTCTTGATACTGTAGGCGGTTTAGATGGAGATCCCAACGGTCTCTGAGGCCTTTTCAGCACTGACAACAATTCCCGGTGCCGATCCGATTCTAGTAAAAATTCGCTTTCCGATTCTTTAATATTTAAAAAAATATTATTTTACTATCAGGGGCGTCCAGGGGATTATATTTTTTTGAAGGGGGTAAGGGGCTTGGTTTTGAAATTTTTTAGAAAAAAATTAAATATTAAATTTTGTAAAAAATTTCAAAAATACAATTTGTTATTTACATATTTTTCAAAAATTCACCATTAAAAAAAAATTTTGAAGAAAAATTTTCATAATCCACAATTATTAACTAAAAATAAAATGTTTAAAATTTTAAAAATTCGGAGCTCCTCTCAAAAAAGCTTCAAAAATTAAATTTCTAATCAAAGTTTTTTTTGAAAAATAAAATTCAAATATCCAATTATTTGAAGGAAAATGTCAAAAATACATAGTTGTTTACAGAAAATAAATTTTTTTGGCAAAAATTAAATTATATATATATCAAATATTCAATTTTTTGTAGAAAAATTGCCAAAATACATATTTATTTACTGAAAATTAATTTTTCAGAAAAAACGTAACTTAACTTAGAAAAGTAATAAATAAGAATTGGAATCGCAAATTAAATGTTATTGTCTCGAGATCAATGACGATTACAGAAAAAACCCTCTAGTCTCAAATTTCCAATTCCGATTAATTGTCTCATCTTTAATAAAAACAAAGCTAGTTTATTCCTTATTCAACTGTCGTATGGTTACGTAATAATACCTGATTCTGACAAATAGCAGGACAAAATTGTTAACTAAATGCTTAGTTGTAAGTTTCGGATCCCTATTCTGTACGTAAAGAACTGTATGTTTGCAATGAGCCTACAACCCATGTACCTACAATATAGGTACTTGTCAACTGAACCTTCGTAAATAGAGGTCTTATCTATGCGCTAAGTAGTAAATTTGTTGTATGAAAAAATATACATATTGTGGGATGAACTCTGAGATCTTGAAGCTCATTAATCTTTAAATTACTATTATCATTCACCACTGAAAGATAATATTCTATTTGTAGATAGATACTCATTTAATAAAAATAACGGAAGGCGCTCTTGGCTTTGTTTTATACCCTCATTCTCACTTGATTGTGTAAGCACATGATGATCTACTCCAATATGAAAAGCAATAATTTATATTATTTTCCCCTAAAAATATGATATTAATTTTATTTGTTGTTGTTGTTGTTGTTGAGTGTATTTCCTTCGAAACCGTTAAGACATTAAATCCTGAAACATTCTACAACATTGAGAAATATTCCTTATTTCATCAACATATTTATCTTCTGTTTTTCTTTCATAAAATAAACCAGATGCAATAAATGGTTTCCTCATGATTTGTATAGATACATAAATTACTAATCTATGTGAATTATGAAGTTGTTAAGAAATTTGTCTGTTGTTTCATCTTAGATATAAATATATAAATTATTTTTTTGTTAAGTTATGTTGAAGGATAGAATGAGTAATATATTTTGGAATTCTATGAGTGTCAATTAACGAAATAACTTCACCATACCCTAAAACAAACAAATATAGACAGAGATACTACAGTGCGTTTAAAAAGACGTGGAAATTATCCAAAAGGTAATTTCCCCTCCTAATAGGTACGTTGAAAACGCAATTTATGAAATTGAATGGATGTCGTCATGACTTACGACTGAATCCTTTTCCACTACAAAAGTTCCTGTACCCCCCCCCCCAATAAAATAATTTTTGCTTTTTAATAGCATATATTAAATTATACCTATTTTTTTTTTCAAAAATTTAAATGTTGGGAATTTTTTTCAAATAATTTAATTTTTTCTGAGATTTTTGAAATTCATTTCCAAAAAAATTAATCTTTTGTGAATAGTTGTGAATTTTTTAATTTTTTCTCCAAAAAATATAATAGTATTTCAAATTTTTTGTGCATAGGTGTGGATTTTTGAATATTTTTTTTAGAAAAATTTAATATTTGAAACTTTTTTTCCAAAAAATTTAAATTTTATAAAAAGCTGTGGATTTTACGCAAAAAAATTAATTTGTTGAAAATATTTATGGATTTTCGAATTTTTCATTTTTTTTTTTTGTGAATGGCTCTGAATTTTAAAAAAAATTACAAGGCCCCCCCACCCTAAAAAATAAGTATTTATACATACGTATATATGATCCTACGGACACCCCTGACAAGGAAGGATCTTATCCTCATCTTCAGGCTTGCAAATGTCATTGAATTTGTGGCCATAGGCAAAGATAGCTGCAATATGTCCACGTTTTTACGTGTTATTTAGCCAAAGAAACTTAAATTTCAAAGTCATGCACCTCGTTTGAAAGCCTTGTCATGATTCCACTAAAAAGTTATAATCAACCTTCCATATATTATGTTTTAAACGAATTAGGGCAAAAAGTCAATTTGGGTTCCTAGTGTTGTCGGGTAAAAAGCTCAGGGGCCAAGAATTGTGGAATTAGTAGCATTTGACAGTTTTTTTTCTCAACTAAAGTTCCTGCCGGATAGCTACTAGTAAATGGTCACATCAGCTTATTGAATTTTGAGTCCATTAATGGTACAAAATTCAACTTCATAAAGGACAACCAGAAGTCTGATCCCTGCTAATATGGCTAATATTTATGCAGTTTTAAACAAATGATTAATTGGCCTTGTAGGCCCTATGGTTTTCAACAAATGACTAGTTTTCGTGGGCAGATAAATTTTCTGTGTTTTTTTAACACATTGTAGTAGTTTGAAAAATAAAGTGGTCATACACCTTAAGTATTGTTTCGTCATGCTTTGATAAATTCAGGCTAATTGTTGCCCATTAAAGAGTCTTAAATCAGAGCTTATTAATCTTGTTAAAGGTATCATTTTTACATAAGCAAGTACCGAAACATTCTTTATTGGGTTAGTTGAGCATGTAATCACAAATCATATGTCTCTCGTGTGTGTGTTGATCTCCGCCATACCCCTTGAAACTATCTGACTGAACCCAGGTTAACAACAACTAGGGACGTCATCAGAGAGGGACTGTTACCCATCCTCAATTAATGATTTTTTCTTTGTACTAGAATTTTTTATCGTAATTCGGGCAAATTAGCAGCAAAGGAAAAAGTATGTTATTTGAAAAAAAAAAAAAAAATATTTGAAATTTTTTTGAACAGCTGTGGATTTCTGACAACTGTCTTAAATGATGAAAGAAGTGTATGATTTACCTTTATTTATTATACTTGTAGCAGTCTCGTAATCATGGTTTTGTTATTTGAGCCCCTAGTTGAATTGACTAATTATGATTCATCATTAATATACCCATAAATACTACTACTGAAAAAAAATATATTATGGGTCTAGTCCCCTGGATGAGTCTGGTTCCCAGCAAATTTTTAAATTTAGACACTTTAAACTTATCTGTTCAATTTAAAATGTATTATATTTATATTTTGAGAAAAAGGAACATGAAACATTGGAAAAAGTGACCCCATGCATTAAAAATCACATTTTAGGGGTTTTGAATGTATTTCATGATATTTTTTCAAAAAAAAAAAAAAAAAAAAATTATATATATAAAAAATTTCGACTTACGATTGTGGAACAACCGTGGATATTATTTATAAAAATCTTGGAAAGAAACCTTTTTTAAAAGAATTTACATGACCCTGTGTCTTTGAAATGGGAGGCAATCACAAAAAATCAGCTAACAATACATTTGCGTCCACTATGGTTCTTTTTTTACCGGGAAGTTTAAATTTCCTCTCATTATGCATGCCAAGCTACACAATGTGCCCATCCCTTGGCATTTGAAAATGAAAGTTGTCAAGGAGTGATGGATGGGTTAGGGAATTAAATCTATCTAGTAATGGGATGCATTGGATTATGTCTTCGACTTCCCGAATAGTGGATGGAAGAAAATTCAAAGCTCAATTTCAAACTATTTTTGGATTTTGCAGAAAATACTGAAAATTTTTAGAAAGAGCAACAAAAAAACAAAAAAAAGGAGCTAGTAGTTAGTTTAAAAGCATATTTGCTCTTAATGTTATATATTTGTATTTTATTGATTTTAGATTCAAATGTATTTAGTTTAGATAAATGAATATTGCATGTTTATAAGCATATTTGCTCTTAATGTTATATATTTGTATTTTGTTGATTTTAGATTCAAATGTATTTAGTTTAGATAAATGAATATTGCATGTTTGTAAGCCTTAATTTGATGAATAAATTTTAAACTATAATGTTTAATTATATTTTGGTAAATACATACATCTTCTCCAGAAAATTTTAGATAATTCAAATTTTTATAAATTATTTACTGTCTACATAAAGGTTAAAAAAAAAACATATGAGGGATTCTAAAAATCACTGTCAGCAATCTATACATAATAATAGTGTCGTATCAGTCTTTATTCATTTGGTCCGGTTGAGTCTTAGGACTGGTCTTGAGACTGCCGATCCTCCGCACTATCAGTAATAGAACTAATTAAAAAAAAAAAAAAAAAGTTGAGTGACACAATCAAGGGGCGAAGTATATCAGTTTGTAGGACTAAACAGGACACGACTGAGACTGAATCGTACGGAACTGCAGTCTTCCGTCCTAACTAATTATATGTTCTTCTTTTCGACTTTATAAATGCAGTATTTTAAGGCGAATTTTAAACTTCTGTCATGAATAAATATTCTTTATAAAATTATTTGACACATTCAAAAAACCAAAATTTGATTTGTAAGATTTTTGTAATTTTTTTCCAAAATTCCATGGGCTAATCTTGTTTGGACAAAGTCGAAGAATCAGCCCCCTCTACTGATTAATAACCTGTTGAGTAAACCTAAGTTTAATTATACATAATATTTTTATCTTTTTTATAGGACTAAATTGTGAAACAGATGTGTCTATTTGTAATACAACTGCCGCTCGGAAATGTGCAAATGGAGGGCATTGCATTGATGGACTCGGAGAAAAACACTTTTGCTATTGTTCGTCTGGTAAGATGAGAAACATTTATATTCTGGTTTTATTTATGAATTTCATCACTGACATGATAAAATCCTAGGTTGGACTGGAGATGAATGTAAGGAGAATGTTGACGAGTGTATAAGTAATCCATGTCTACATGAAGGCATGTGTATGGATACTCCGGGGGCCTATATATGCAGCTGCCAATTTGGTAAATTAGTTATTTTTTCTTTAAAATTATGTGAGATAGTTGAATCTATGTATATATTTGCGAAGAGTAGGTTTTACTGGAATCCATTGTGAAATACAGCTGGAACCTTGTAGAGAGAATCCTTGTTTGAATGATGCTCTTTGCTTCATGCTAGACCCTGAGACATTACAATGCTACTGTGTTCCTGATTTCCATGGACCAAGATGTGAATACAAATATAACGACTGCCTCCTCCCGCCTTTGCCCAAGTAAGTTAACAAACGTAAGCAGTGAAATTGATTGATCAGTATGTTATAGGTGCTTCAATGGAGGGACGTGCCTTGATGGTGTGGATGACTTTACATGTTCTTGTCCAGGGGATTATATGGGAAGGCACTGTGAATGCCCCTTGGATAATCCAGACAACTGTATAAATGTGAATGAATCCGTTTCTTGGGTAGTTGATCCATCTTATCTCACAACGAAATACTACACATTTAATATTGAAACATCGACTCCTGAGTCAACGGAAGATGCACTGTTGACTACTATTGAGAGTTCAAAGACTCTAAACTCTCAAGCCAGCTCAGAAGAAGTATTTCCAACTTCAACCATGGTGTATAGCATCACTAATTCGGATGGCATCATGATCTCCCCAGTCACATCTCTTTATATATATGAAAAGTCCAGTAGCGAATTAATAACCAAGAGCTTTTTAGCTGGTGACGAATATGTCATTCACACAACTCCTATCCTGGCGGGAAAGACCGGAGTCATTGAACCAACTAGATCAATCAGTGTAACCTCAACAACGCAAAACTCAAATACAGTCCAAGTGGAACAATCAACTTCTTCCATTGGTATTACGGAAGTCAGTATCGAGTTTGATAACAAAAAGTATGGGGCCTCAAAGGAAGATCAAATAGTGACGTCTCTCACGGGTCTGGTTGAAGGTGGAGATGATCAAACACAGGATGGTCAAAGTGAAGCAGAACTCACTACTCTCTTAACAACGACAACTCAATCTAGTACGACCACTCCAAGGAAAGAAGCTCGAATAGAAACCCTTTCAACTCCTTTTACAGAGATTGAGATCACTACATTATATCCATATGTGACGAACTTGAAGGAACATTCGACAACATCATCAATAAGTACAACCTATCTGCTAAGAGAAGCAAGTAGTACAGAGTCTATTGAAACAACAACATTAGTCATTGATAAACTCGAAACAACCACAACCACAGCTTCGGATACAAGGACCACAACCCTAATTTCAAAGGAATTAGCAACAGAAGAAGTGGACTATAAGACTACAACAAAGGATGATAGTAATGATAGTGGATTGATTCTCCCCGTTGATTCAACAACGATCTCTTCTTCAAAGGATGAGGAGACGTTGAGACCAGAGATAGGCTCCACAGCATCAGGATCTGCTCATGAAGGTGATCATATTTCACAAGAGACTACAACTCCGACCTCATCTTTTATAACAGAAGAAGAAAGTATGGCCCGAAACATTACTTATCATCATACCATAACACAAGAGGATGGAATACTCCAGCCTTTCGACAATCGCTCTGTAGAACATTTTAATGATCTCATCTGCACAAGTAATGTGTGTTCTAATGGTGGAACCTGTTTGACAACTCTAAGTGGTGTTAAATGTATTTGCCCTCTTCAATACCATGGGGTTCAATGTGAGGAAGAAGTCTTCATAGAAACCCCTGGATTTGTGGGTCATTCTGGATTAGTGCATAAATTGTCCAAAAATAATATTGTTAAGGATCGCAATTTCCATGTACAGCTCAGCTTTAGAACTTCACAAGAGGAAGGATTAATCCTCTTTACAGGTAAACATACCTATAACTAATATCCAAAGGCGTAAAAATATAAAAAAAATCTCAAATATGGTTATCGCATCATTTATTTTAAGGGTACTTACTTTTTGGTTCCAATAACAATAGTTATAATAAGCAGAAAACGAATAATAATATATATATATTTTTTTACTTTAATAAAAAAAGTACCTATGGTAAATTAAGAATGACCAAATAAATGAAGAGTATTGTCAAGAGATCAGCTCTAATTAATTATTTTTTAACATTTACAGGTGAAGATGTGGGATATTTATTGGTTTCAGGATACATCAAGGACGGTATTTTAACCTTTAAAATCAGTTGTGGCCATCAGATTATTTTGTTCTCGGATCCAAGACATCGAGTGGATACTGGATATCTCCAAAGGCTTTCCATTAACATCACCATCTTTGACACAATTTGTTCCACAAGTATACAACTGAATGAGACTCGCACAATGAGTGGAGATCAGCAAATTGACTCTCTGCCACAAATACCAGATATGCTCTACATGGGACTCGTTCCGCACAAAAAAGAGTTGGGAAATGGAATTATTAATGTAGGATTTCAAGGGTGTATGAAGCATCTCCAAGTAAGGGCCTTTATTCAGATAATAATTGATGACTCAGAGAGTTTTTATTTTTAGTTAAATTCAAACGAATTAAATTTATATCGGGATGCTGTGGATGGTCGTGATATTGTAGAATGCAAGTCAGCCATTTGTGCAATTCAACCTTGTAGAAATGGAGCCATTTGTGCTCAGCATGAAGATAGTGGATCCTGGTTTTGTGATTGTCCTCCTGGTTTTACTGGAGCACTATGTGAAAGACCGGTTTGTCAAACAAATCCATGTCAGTACGGAGGGACTTGTTTAGGAAGTAAAACAGGATCCGGATTTCTGTGCTTATGTCAGGCTGGACGGAGGGGATCTCTCTGTGAGGAAGGTAATCAAAATCAAGTTTATATCAAACGGCTCAACTATAAAGCATATGAATATTTTCTTCCAGAGGTTGAATTAACCCAGCCCTCATTTAGAAGCTCTGTCGGTGGATATTCTTCTTATCTGGCATATCCAGTCCACACCCAAAACGTTTTAAAGTCATTAGAATGGCAATTTCATTTTTCAACTCCAAACACAGATCAAGTCGCTCTTTTGTTCTTCCTAGGACAAAGAGGGATTCATGACTTTGGCTCGGATTTCATTGCTTTGAGCTACATCAAAGGACATATTCTCATGACATGGGATTTAGGGGCAGGACCTCGACGAATCTTCACAAAAAGACCCGTAGATGAGAGATATTTTGTGCATGCCGTACGTTTTGGAAGAAATGGTAGAAGAGGATGGCTTCAAGTGGATAATTTCCCAAATATAACGGGATTGTCTCCAGGAAAACGAGAATTCTTGAACGTTACCTCTATGTACTACTACATTGGTGGACATGAAAACTACAACTTCAGTTTATTGCCTCATGATTTCCCTGTACATCGAGGTTTCTCGGGCTGTATGTTTGATATGGCGTATCGCTCTTACGTAACAGGACAGTTAACCCCACTAGCACTCCCTTCAAAAATAGGATCTAGCCCTATCCGTGGTCGAAATGTAGAGCAATGTCACTATGATATTTGTTCAAGTTCACCTTGTTCCAATGGTGGAACCTGTATCGGCTATGGAGCCTCATTTCTGTAATATATTTCTCTAAAATATGGGTATCCCCTTGGTCATAGGTCTTATATCTTTGTAGGTGTGAATGCACGGATGGTCGATATGGAATAACATGCTCAGAGGATACCTCAGCATGCACAACGGGAATGCACAAATGTGCAGTCAGCTCTAAATGCACAGTGACATTGAAGGGCTCTTATGAGTGCATTTGCCCTTTTGGAAAGAGTGGAAAATATTGTGACCAAGGCAAGTAGGAAGAAGGCACATGATTAATTATTAATTATTATTGAACTTATTTGTTCCTAATGGACTCTTCCCATTAGTGTATGTACCTATCATTTTTCTTTACTTTAATGAGGTTGATGAACTTCTGTTAAACCGATGAAAATCAGAGCATACACTATCTAATAGTCAATAAAGTAATACACCTTGACAAAAAAGAATACAAATTGTATTAAAATAGGTCTAGATCTTGGTTGTTTGTATACAAAAATGGTGTTCAAACAACCATGTATACCCTACTTAAGGGGAGCTCGTGTTATAGAAAAATGATGATTTTATCTGATCATGTTCTAATGTCTCCATCTTTATTTTATTTTTTTCTTCACTTATACGTGTAACAAAAAAAAAAAAAAACACAACAAAATAAAGACTTTTCCCTTGTTTAATTCTGTCTCTTATTTTTCCAACCCCCTCCCATCATCATTTAGATTTAATCGTCTCAGATCCCCTATTTACTGGCCATGGATCCTATATGCAAACACATCTCAAATCTGCAATCCGCTTCAATACCCATATACACATCGAAATCCGTCCGCAGACCCTTGAGGGTCATATCATACACTTAGGCCAATCTCGAAACGGTAGACATCAGGACTTTTTATCACTACTACTTGTGAATGGCTCAGTGGTCTTCAGCTTCAGTTTGGGTGGACCCATTGGGGGTAATGTAGGGAACACGGTCACTATTCGGACTTGCTGCGTAGAAATTGACAAATGGTACTCGGTTGAGGCTGGTCGCTATGGAAGAAAGGGATATTTGAGGTTGGATGGACAATTCACTACAGGTTCTACGGAGTCTGGGCTAAATACCCTGGATGTTGACCAGGAATTATTCCTTGGAGGTATTCCAAGTTCTCATATGTTGTTTATAGATTTTGTGAGTAAACACTACTATGAGGGTTGCATTCGTAATCTACACATCAATGAGAAAAGCTATCCACTCACTAGTACGGGGAATCATTGGAAAGGCTGGAACATTAAGGACTGTGATGGAACGGCTTGTGGAGGAGAACTCTGTCAGAATGGAGGAAAGTGTTCACTGAGTGAAAATATTCACAATCACAGAGGATACGAATGCGGTTGTCCGGATAACTATATCGGAGAACACTGTGAGCAACATCGACTCTGCATTAACGCCTGCGAAAACGATGGGATATGTAGTATAGGGGATGATGAAATCATTCATTGTGATTGTCCGCTGGGGTATCACGGATCTTTTTGTAGTGATGGTGAGGGTCATACATATGTTAGCATATTCCCTTTGTATCTAACCTAAATAGTTATTTTCTAGAGGAGGAAATCCGGGTTCCGCGATTCTATGGTGATGGCTTCATTAGTTTTGTCCTCTCTGAAACAAAGTCAATACGACACGTCACCTCCGTTGGCCTCTCTTTCAAAACAAAAGAAGCCCATGGGATGCTCCTGTGGCTCGGACAGGTTTGACAATTCATTATTTTATTCAACCCCCAAAAATATGTAATATATATGTTTGAAGGATCAAACATCAGATGATTATTTGGGAGTAGGTCTCAAGGATGGAATGGTTCACCTCGTATGGAACTTGGGATGGTTTTCCAGAACGGAATTGACGGTTCCATCCAAAGTAAATGATGACAAATGGCATCGGGTCTTGATTGATCGTATACGACAGGAATTAAAACTGGATGTGGATGGGAAAATCTATCAGAGTCGTGTAACAGGGAGTTATCATGAGCTGAACACAGTGAATGTCGTTCTCATAGGTAGTAATATTGTTTTTTTCTTCTTATTTTTAGGGGGGCTCATTTAAAATGAAATGGGCAAAATGCATTTTTGACTCCTCCGTCGTCTTGTAGTGTGTGTTTTTCATTTTATTTTTTTATTATTTCATTTGAAATAGGTGGGTCCTCTGAGAAAGATAACGTACAGGATATGACGAGAGGTCATTATTCTATGGGCTTTAATGGATGCATGAGAAATGTAACTATTCAGTCATCATCCATGGATAAGGCATTGAAACAAAAATCATCTGGGATTCAGGGTAGAAATATTGACATTTGCTTAGTGTAAAAAAAAACAACACCATTTATTCAAATTTATTCTACTTTAATATGAATTCAAATAAAATTACAATGTTTGTAATATATTTTAAAGAAAAAAAAAGTGATGTTATCGTCTTTTATTCCCATATGGAACTTTTTGCAATGAGTATTTTCCCCCCTATGGGTAGATAGGTAGTAGTCGTAGTTCCCCTCCAAACCCTCAAGGTTTTCTTGAATAAATAAAAGAATAAAAATTCCGTTAAGTTATGGCTTTAAAAAAAATGAAGGTAAAAAACACCAAGTTTTTATAGGAAATTTAAGGTTGTATTATTATTATTATTGAAGAAGGAAAAATATATATAAGAAGGAAAAAAAAAAAAAAAACTTATCTAAAAGGACAAAGACTATTAAGATAAGAAATGACGATCTGGCCGGAGACTTCTCCCTTGTTGTAGTAAAATAATATATACTATGTGTAATAGTTATAGCGGCGACTTGACTGATCGAAATCGAAATAATAGATACGTTCTCCAATTCTTTTTTTTATTCTTTCAACTAACCATAAACATGCAACTTTTTAGAGAGTGATATATATTTATATAATATATGTATATCAATCATGAAGCTCCACACAGATATCTGGAATAAAGGCGGCATTTTTTACTTTTTACATAGGAGTTCATTTTTCTTTTATGCGTATTGTGTGAGGACTTAAGTGCATGGCTAAACTAGAATGGGCTCTCGGTAGAGTACAAACCTCTGCCTATGATCAGTTTTTTCCTAAATGAAATATCATTTATTCCCTATCTTAAAGTCAAAAATGTACAATGTTGAAATGAAGGAAATTTAATATCCATTACATTCATACTTTAATGTATATATTAAATATATATATTGTGGCCCACAATGTGCAAAGAAAACATCATTAGTTTTCAACAATATGAAATGTATTCCAAACTTACTTATAATGATAACAATTTGCAAATTTATGTTAATAATACTCTATTTTAGTGAACAGTATCCACAGAGCTTATAGAAGGGTGGATTCCTAGTTTCATGACCCTCAAGATATACTCTACGAAAATGTATATTTTTGACTTAGTATCCAATTAAATACAATTTGGCCCACTCCAGAACAAGTTTCATACTCCACCTATGGCAAATGGTCCCAATTTCCTGCATTTGTACCCTTCAATAAACTCTGTTTAAACTGGTCACACCATCAAAGACTTATTGACATAAATTTGTAAATTTCTATGGAGGGAAAAATGCAAATTGATATCATTATACGTAATTTTGGAATGCACTCTATATTGTTGAATTGAGGCACACAATACAGATATAAAAGTAGACTCTTTCAATAAAATTCATGGTTCTTCTTTTTTAATAACAAAACTGATGCAAATATTAAACTGGTATGTATGTACATTTTTCTGAATGAAATATAATTTCTTCACTACATTAGTGTCAAAAATGTACGATATCAAATATAATGAAATTTAATATCCATTGCATTCATACTTAAATGTTTGTTACATATGTATATGGATTGGGTGCCACTTTGTGGAAACAAATCCATCATTAATTTTCTCACGATATGAATTTTATTCCCAACTTACTTATGATGAATATCATTTGCTATTGAGATTATGTCAATAGTCCTTTATTATAGTGATGACGTCAGAATTTTTTTTTTTTTCAAGAAATGATTTCATCTCTGTATCTCAATTTGTTCAAAAGGGATGCATTTTGACCTTTTGTGTGAATTTTATAATGTTGACCTTTCATTTTTCTTAAACCTACATATGTACTGTCAGCAATTTGACCTTTGACCGCAATCCTGCTAACTGAAAGACAGACAAACAGAAGCAAAAACATAGGCTAAACGTCTTGTATTTTTACAAATAAGTCCCGGGAAGATCCTAAGGAGAGAATTTGTTATTTTTGACAAAAATAACAGGAGACCTCTTTTCATTTACTCCACCAGGGATGTATAAAAATTACTCCGATCCTTATGAGGGTGAAGGAAGAAGTCTGGAGAAACTTTCATGTAAGAGTGAGTCCATCTGATTGGCTCATTGTAATGTCCTCGCGGAGTAAGGATAGGTGGAAAATTGAGTGGCTAATCTCCAAAGTGTAAGGTATACTTTACGCTGTGAGGTCCAGGAATTTCCTTCTTGGCTTTGTGATTACGTCTCTGATGCGATATTAATTCCTGGGTCCCTCTCCATCGAAGGGATATACTAACCCTATTCACAATTAATATGAACATACTAATATATGTAGTATAGACTTACGTTCGCTTGTCAGCTCTCGTCCGAGAACCTCACCTCTTGATCTGATTAATAATTTATCAGTTTTTCTTTTCCATCTTCGTTATTGTAATTCAACTTATAATATTTGAAATCCTTAAATTGACTTATTTGTACTATCTTTATAATTACTATTTGGACATCGTAAGTCTTCTGCTTTGGTGTACATACTTATAAGATTTTTGAGTGATGTAATATATATAAATAAAACTTCTAAACTATAGCTAAAATCCACCCACAAATTCAAAATTGACTTCGAAGAAAAAATGGATTGTTTCAATAAAAGAATGAGAAATGAATATATTTTATATGAAAGGTGCTACATCGGGCCCAATATAAGTATCTTATACCAAGTAAAGATCTTATATATTAGCCAAATTTCTTTGGTATCTTAAATTATATCAGAAATTTTAATACAAAGCCGATAATGGGCACAATTATGTCTATGAAGTATTAGTTTGTTATATGAAGTCAACCAATAAATTACAATTATCTTCTTTTTTTGATATTTGTTCGGGATGGTTTGGTATGTTGATGCAGGGTATACATATATCATTGTACATCGGATCTATATAAATAAATAAACAGGAATGATGATTGTTCCTCTTTTGGTAGTAAACACCCATTTTCTTTATTGTTTTTATTTTATTTCTCTTTCTCGCTCTTTAGCTTTTGATACTTAGTGCTCAAAGGCACTGCCGATGTTGTATCTACGTACTACAAACATGGTCCTAGTACATAATGAAGGTGTGGAAGACGAGGGAGAGAGAGAGAGTGAAGTAAGTAATTGAGACAAAAGTGTACATAAACTGACTTCTTGTACCTATCTCTACATATAAATCTTGAGGGAAGAAAGAGCGACATAATATTAGACAAATTAATGATCTTAAAGAAGGGTGAAGAAATGAGTAGTCTACCAAGAGCAGTACCTTCAAATACGAGCTTAATTCGTTCCAGGAAGCTGCTCGTACGTCAAAGCAACTTATCCCAAAGTCTATAACAAAATCAAGCTTCATTAATTCTTTTATTCCTCCGTGAATTATCGGAAATGTCTATCAACAAATTAGTCTTTTAAAGTAACCAAAATTGATCTTCACAATATAAACTACAATGGGCAGAACAGCAAACATCCGCCTATGGTCCTATTGAAGCATTTTTATTAAACTTACATAAGGGCACCAATTTGTGCACTGGCCCTCATTATTTTCCAAAGTTCTGCTCGAGTATTGCACGCTGTGGCACTCGTATCTCAAGTTATATGTATATCCTCTTGAATATTTAAGTACTCCTATAAAGTATAACCCCCTTGAAAACAAACAGACCGAGATCTTCATCATCATCATCATGTGGACTCCTGTGTATGTTTTCTTTTTCTTCGAACAGAGAAACAACTTTATCAAATGATAATAAAATGTGAAATATTTGTTGATTGCTTCGTTTTTAAGAGGAAGAAAGAGAGTCCAAATGGAATAGAAACAAAAATCAAAGAATCCAAGATGGTGTTAATCTTCAAGGGGTCATCTTCAAGAGGATGAAATCCTGACTGGAGCCAATAAAGAATTTAAATTAACTTGAGTACTTGTCATAAATGAGTTTGTTTTTCTTTGATATTAAATTCAAGTTTACCTATAATATATATATCTCTCTCTATGTTGCTTATACAAGTTGTAACTTGTATAAGCAAATTGTACAAGTTGCAACTATAAAATGAGGTGAGTAAATTTTAAATGCCCATGGGAATGGACAATGGTATTGACTGATTTTGAAGATGTGAGGGATATAATATGTGATCTTTATAGAGGGCAATTGAGCCTACAAACACAAGCAGAATCAGGTCATCATTGAGAGGAATTAATGACGGAAAAATATTCTCAGTACAATTACAGATTTCCGATAATTGTATATTTTTTTTTTTGAGGCCATATAAGGACTGTGGTAAGATATTCAATGACACAGTCCATGCCTTTGTAGATTCCCCCTGTCTCTTACCAATTTGTAAAGTTAAACGTACAAGGTTGGATAGATGGAGATGAAAAGTTTCATTAAGCGATTGTGCTTTTTGGACTTTCAAGAAGGAAAAAAAGAAGCCTCATCGGAAATCAAAGCAATTCACTCTGTTCTGTTAATCTCAAAAGCTCTTATTACGAGTTGGCTGACGTCGTATGAACCTATTATTGCGGAAGAAGTTAGAAGTATAATTTTGGCCTGCAAGATACATGGCCTTATCGCTGAAAATTCCAAACATAGGATTGGATACATGGTCCGCAGTATCAGAAGTGATTAAGGGAAGACTTTTTAACATAATAATTTTAGGAAAAGATTGCCATAGGGTCAATGCTATTGGCAAAATACCAAGAATGGGAGGAAAATGACTTGGGAACAATATTAGAAAATATAATTAATTTAGAATTGTGGCGATACAAATTCACAGTCATTTATATATAAATTATTTTTTAGTTCGTGGCTATATAGATTCAGTACACACCAATGGCCTTCAGTTTTTGTAAATATATTATAAGCCTAAACTGCTATAAATTTTAGAACCTAGTATTAAAAAAAAAAGATAAATAGGTTAATGCATTTTAATGTATAATACCGTTGGATATTTTAAGCAAAACACCAGCTTACAGCGTGTTAACTTTGTAGTGATATCTGAGTGACAAACTCACGATACTATGAGCGTCCTTACATATTAAAAAAATTATCCAATTTGTTAAAGAAGCCTAGCCATACATTAATTACATAAAATATTTTTCGGACGGATATGCTGAACATTATAGGAATTATTAAAACTTCTTAATAAATTATGAATTAAGAATATCACATTCCAAATGTAGTGAATTTGATCAAGAATTTATTTTCTTAAGCAAAAGGCAAAAGAGAGAGACCACAATACTGAGAAACAAAAGTGGCATTCATTTATCCCTGTGTCCAAATTTTCCTTGCGGTTCAAACATTTCACTGCTTTTGAGGTTTTGGTGATAGTAAAAAGTGTTATTTCTACACCAAAAAAAGTAAATAATTGATTGAGAAATGACATATCAAATACATTGGCTGTAGAAAAAAATATATTATTGTGTGCTTTAATAAATTATGGGTGAATTCTTGATAACAAAAATAAAGTTAGAAATTTATCTTGTGATCTTTGGATTAGTGTGTATTTTAACGAAATTGTAAATAATCATAATTTTTTTAAAGTTTAGGCTTATAATACACATATATTTCGACTAACACTCAAGGCCATAATGGTATACTAAATCTATATAACCTGAAACAAACAAATATGTAAAAGAGTGTAAATTTGTCTCACCACAATTCTAAATTAATTATCTTTTCTAATATTTTTATTCATTACACACCTGGTAGTGAAAGAAATGATTGATAATAAACTTGACAGAAGGAATACAAAAATAAATTATGCCAAGTCATCTGCGAATGCAACGATTTTCTCACTTGGAACAGAGGGAAAAAGTTTTTTTTTTTAAAAAAAAAACACACACACACACTATAAGGCGAGCTAGGGCAGAAAAAAAATTTATTATCTAATAAAATTTTATGATACAATCCTATGCTCTAAAACGAAATAAAAAAAAGTACGATTTTCATTTTTGGATGAGTGTTTTAATGGGTGTGTAAGAAGGAATGTAAGAGAAGTTAGAGGTATTTCATTGGTTGCTTGCTTCCTAGTTGAAAGCCACGGTTGTCAATGGTATATATATATATATTATACAGTAAGAAATAAAAATTGAGTGATTAGAAACATAGGAAATATTTTAATTATTTAAAAATGTGAACTGGGTTACATATATAATTAATTAATACAAAATTATATAACTAACATGAATTTATGTCTCTATTATTTAAGTACATAAATAAATCATTATTTAAACGTGACAAACTTATAAATGAGAAAAAAATTATTATCTCCTTAAGTTATTATCGGTTTGAATTACCATTGAATCCATTTATTACCATTTATTTAAAAGAAAATTACTAGAATGCTGTGATATAATGACGTTTTTTAGGAGATCCAGCAAAGTGCAGGGCTTCAAATCTAAACTCAGACTCTGAGTTTAGATTTTGTGGAACAGATTAGTCTAAATATGTTTTCCCTGCGCAAGCAATGTGCATGTAAATGGTATTAAAGATACTGCATAAATAATGTCCTGCCTATTATTTAAAATTTGTATTATATATGTTCTGTCTAAATATAAAGAACATTTGGAAAAAAAAATCGGATCTAAGATGTCAAAGGTCAAATTTTAAATTTAATTTAAAAAGTATATATATTCTGATATACTCAAAACAAAAATGAAATAACTTTTTTTCAATGAAAAAAAGTTATTTAATGAAATTCAGTCTGATTCAAACAAAAAGTGTTTTGTCTCCTTTAAGAAAAATTATGTTTGTCAATGTCCATTGCTACTCTTCTAAAATTTTATTTCTCAACACATTCTCTTAAAATTGTCAAAAGGCCAAACAGGGGAAAAAAACATAGCTACGGCCCTGCCTTAAAAAAACAAGGTGCGGACGCCCCAGAATGAAGTCACAATTTTACAGTTTTGTTAAAATAAAGTTTAAAATGTTTTATTTTAGTTGGAGAGGTGTAGAAGCATTGTTTTTTTGGGGGGGGCTTGATATTTGGAATTTTTTCGAAGAAATGTCAAAAAATCTAATTTTTTCGAAGAAATGTCAAAAAATCTAATTTTTTTCAACTACATAATTTGGTCAAATGACCTTTTTCTACATTTTTTAATGTGAGCGAAAACAAATATATAGTACAAAGAAAAAAATCATAGATTCGGGGGCTAGAACAGCTGCAGCCCTACCAGCGGGACGCCCCTCTAATGCCATTAGTGCCGGAATGTATTTGTAAGTAAAGGGGGCAAATTATATAATGTTGACGTCATCAGGGATGTCTGAAGCTTTTTTTGTTTGAGGATATAAAATACTTTTTTGAAAAATTTAGGTGTAAAAATAATTTTGGAGATGATAAAATTTGAAGAAATGAACCTTTTTTTAAAGAAAATGATTAAAACCTTTAGTCACTCCCGATTATATTTCTAAGGAATACAAAATGGATGCTGGGCTTTGATTAAGGGGGAGAATTTTCAAATGTATGTTTGGTATATACTTTTGAGAATACCAAAAATCCAATAAAAAACCTTTAACCATTTAAAAAAATTCTTCAAATTTGACATCATAACATCCTTAAGAAGACACATTATCATATTTTTTTTTCAATCACTATAAAAATTCTACAAAGTGGGTAGGGGGACAGTTCTGGTGCTACTGTTTAAATGCCCCTCAGGGCCTACCCCATGGTTATTAGTAATTTGATTCTAAAAAAATATAAAAATTCGATTTCCAATTTCCAATTTTATTAGAATTTATTGATATTAAATAAAAAATAAAAAATAAACTAAAAATATTAAAAAATTTTATTTGTCACAGGGTTTTATCAAATGACCTTTCTTTTAAAAAGAAATTCTTATCTTTGTAATTTGAAAATTGAAAATTTTTGTCTATTCATTATTTTTTTTTCTTTTCTAAATCAATAAATTTTTCTAAGTCAGGACCCAAAATTCTTCTCTTATTTTTGAGGAGGGCTACAGCCCACCTCCTGTCTTAGAACACCCCAAGTTACGGCGCTGCTTATGTATTTTAATTCGTCAGACAATAATAAAATGTCTTAAATAAAGTCTTTTTAAAAAAAGAGATTATTGGAGCAGCTAAAGATCTCATTAGTAGGTACAAAGTAATGCATGGCTGGATAGTTAAAACGAGATATATACATACATATACATATGTGTATTAACATCCTGAGTAAGACGTAATTTAAGAAGAATTTATGCTTATGAATACTTTGTCCATTAAGGAAGATATTTCTGAGTGAATTTATTCTGTCAATTACATACGAGTAACCATATTTTTATAATTGACTTCTATCACTCCTTTTTATGACATTGCGTCAATCAGACCATATACGTATTTTTGAAATACATGAAGATATAATCCCGGTACATACTACAGTTCCCCATTTCCCCGGGAAAGTGGATTTGAGCCGGATACATACATACAATGAAATTTAAGTATTTATTTGTAAATTTCCCGAAGAAATAAGAAATTTTTACCCATATGTTATAATATCTATTCAGTAGTGGGGATGGAACGATTAAAAAAAAAAAAAAAAAACGATTCTGATTCTTTAATACTTAAAATAATATTTGAAAAGCTTGGTTTTTGAATTTCTTTGAAAAAAAAAATTGAATTTTTTGTTGAAAAATTAATTTTTTTGAGAAAAAAAATCAATTAAATAATTTAATAAGTAAATTTTTTTCAAAAATTTACAATTACTTACAAGAAATTAATTTTTTTAGAAAAAAAATTCCAAAATCCACAGTTGTTTTCAAAAAAATAAAATTCCAACCTTAAATTTTTTGGAATAAAATTAAAAAAATATATAGTTATTCACAGAAAGTTAATTTTTTTGTAGCTAAGAAATTTGGAAAATGTAATTCAATTTCATATATTAAAGCTTCTTTGGTAAGCACAAGTTCTAATTGTGGAGGAAGCTATTTTTTTATCTTTTTTTTTATAACCTAAAAAAGTAATACATAATTAAATACTAGAAATAAATCAGAATCGGAAACTAAACATTATTTGTCCCAGGCCGATCCCAATTCCAGAAAAAAACCACATCAGATTCCGATTAATCGTCTCAACTCTAATATTCAGTGTAAGATAACATAGAATAAAATTAAACAAGTTTTATAAAAAAAAAAGGCTTACTCTTATATCATAATGATTGTACACATTTTATGTCACAAAGTTTTGAAAAAGTCATCAGTTGGTTGACGTCATCTAGCTATATCAGGGTCTCTTAAATCAAATAAAAGTTTTAAATGATAGCCTAAATTCGTAGTTTCCAGGTTATTCCAAACGAAATAAATATACTTTATGCATATGGATTTCACCACAAGATTTCTAGAAGTTAATTACCTAATACTATACCTAATCTTTACTTAAGCTTAATCAGTGCAACTCCATCTAACCAACTAAAGGTACATTAAAGAGAAAATAATTTGTAAATGACCTCGTACCAAATATTTGAATACAATGCCGATAATTGACTGAAATATGTCTATGAAATATTGAAGAGTATCTATATATAAAGGAAAAAAAATATATTAGGATATTCATCTTTTCTTAATGTTTGTTACGGATTGTTTTTATGTTGAGGCATAACTATGTAAGAAGATTTGTGTTTGCCATTTCATTATAAGCGACAGGAGCAGCCTCTTCTTTGCATCCAAGAAAGTACATCATACATCATCCATCAAATTTATTTCATACAAAAATGGGGGGAGGGGGTTCTCCTCTTGAAATACTGTCATCAACAAAAACGTAATCACTTCCTGTAATTCGAGGACGTGACAGTATTTTAATTAATATTCAAAGGTAAATAATATATGTATCACTCCCTCCAGAGTGCTGTCATCGTAGCAAATGTTTAGTAAATAGGGTGTGCTCCAATAAGCAGATATATTAAGAAAGTGCAATAAAATTCTCTCTCGTCTACTTAGGCGTCACCCATCTACCCACTTCAAGCAGCTCTTCATTTACTTTGTTAATATATGACCATCGTATATTTGGTATTATTATTATTATTGTCCTTTTGCACGACGACCGTTAATTCTCTCAAACACTATCCTATTTTTAAAACCAATATATTAGAAACCATTTATTGGGGCTAAATATTCTGCGGTTCCCTTTACTATTAGTGAGTGTGATTCGGGTCGATTACTTCTTCAAGGAAAGAACGTTCTATGTCGTCCTACATAACTCAACAGTACATAATCCCATAAATCACTTAACCCACTCTGACGTCATTTCAGCTGATGGTGATTTATTGAAATTCTTTTGCTCAGGGATTTATAGCTGTTAGTGTTGTCATAAGTCGAAGATCGGTCACAGAACGTTAGGATTCTTATGGGTCGCACTACTTTGGTCTTTTACGACGTTCTGTTTAAAATAGTGTTGTGTTGGGCCTTTTTTAATCTCTCCCAAATTTGCAAAAATAGAAAAATAAATCAATTTCTTTTCCAAACAATTTAATTTATGAATTATATTTTTAAATATTTTTCCAAAAGTTTTTATTTTTCACATATTTCTCAAAAAAAAAAAAATAATTTTTAGTGAATTGCTTTGGGTTTTTGAAATTTTTTTCCAAAAAAATTAACATTTGATTTTTTTTCCAAAAAAGCATAATTTGAAATATTTCATGAATGGGTATGGATTTTTGAAAAAAAATTCCAAAAATTTCATTTTTTGATTTAGAAAAAATATACATTTATATAACCCTGCGGACGCCCCTGCGCTGAATGATGCCATGAAGGATCAATTTTCTTTTCTTTAAGGACCGACATGTGGAACTGGATTGGACTGAACTGGACCGCAGTCCTAAATAAATACCAATACAAAACTAGTCTGAAACGGTCTCAAAAAAAAATTCGGTTATGATTAGTCGCAATGAAAAATCCGCACTTGATTGATCATGTTTAAAATTCGGTCACAGAACCTATTAAATTAAATTTCAGGAAAAATGGATACAAACTATTAATTAGAAATGTATTTCAACTTAAGGCCAAATCTAGGCCAAACTGCTTTAATAAAGGTCAATCTGGTAAACCTGTCTCAGAAAATGCGAAATGACGTTATATATTTTTCGATATTTGTAGGAATTATGCATATTCTACGCATTTAGATAATATTGTCAGAAATTTGTTAAAAAGTATTACCCAAACATTAGGCTAAAGTTTGTATATTCCTTGTCTAGACTTTGTTGATATAGTTTGTTTGTTTTTGTTAACGGGTGTGTATTGTTTAGTTAAATAAAAATAAGATTTTATTCGAGAAAATATTAACAATGGGAGTTTTATATTTTTTATTCTCTAATAAATTTGTTATTGTGTAGCTAGAAAAAGAAAAACCTTTCAATCTGAAAAACTCAAGTTAATTAAAACTTTGACTAAATATTATATGGATTTTGATTTCTATAACCTATATATGTAGAAAAATGGTTGATCACGACCGTCAGTAGGGGTATATTAGGGGGGGGCTTGCTTTTTGGAAAAAAATTTCAAAAAAATAAAAATAACTTTTTTTAAAGGGATTCGGCCAAATTATATAGGAGAAAAAAAATGTAATAATAATTTTTGAATTTTTTTTCGAAAATTTATTTTCTGTGAGTAGCTATGGATTTTTTTTTGCAAAAATTTCAACAATCCATAGCTATTCACAAAAATAACTTGTCTTAATCCCTGTATAAAAAATTATGCAAGACCGAACCGGGGTAAAAATTCAGTCCTACACTGAGTCTCATTACTTATTATGAGTACAACTAAGTGACTACATATGTATATATTATTATTTATGATGAAATACTTTTTTCTTCTTTCAAGTTAAATATGTACTTGGGTTGAAATAAGTGGCACATTCCTGAAATAACCCCTTGATGCTTTAGTTTAGGGGTGAACTATTATTTTTTTTTTTTTTTTCTCCTTCTAGGTATTTGATTTTCTTAAACAAAAAACCCAATAGATATGATTTACACTGATTTTTAAACAAAGTGAGAATCTCTAATGAAAAACGATATCATATTATGTCTCCACTTCTGTGAGAAAAAACTGTCTTTTGTGTCCAATTAACAATATAACACCACAAAGAAATGTTATACAAATTCTCCCAAAAGAAAAATTATAATAATTCATTTTTTCTTTTCTGTTTAAAAAAAAAGAAACAAATCTTTTTAGGGGGGGGGGATAAAGTTTGACTCAATTGATAAAAATGATTTATCTACAATAGGCCGGCTAATACTAATTTGATAAGTCAAATGTGGTGTGTCAACATGAAAACGATCTTGAACAGAAAAAAGATAATCCCATTTTATTTTTTTAAATTTATAGGCAGGCATATTTAAGTCAATTATAGTCTTTGACTTCAATTTGTGTGCCTTATTGTGCATTGAAATTTTGATTAAATATTTATTAGAGATACTAATTGAAGTAAAAATGAGTTGTGGTCTGCATTTAAACATTAAGCCTCCGTTGGCTACGCGTCGGACATTCTTGGTTTATGTCATCTTTCATATAAAGACTATTCGTTTTTGATTCTTTTTTAATGACGATATATTTTTGCTACTATCAGGGTACCATTAGCGACACACCCTAAGGATTAATAAGTATATTTTGTATATAGATATTGGTAATAATTCCTCGAAGAATACAATTGTAATTCACGCTATATTTTGAGAAAATTGTTCTAGCTTGTGTTTGTGTTGATGGCCTGCAAATATATAACATTATTACAAACAGGGCTGTTATTAGATAGTTTCCTTGGAGAGTTGTTAAGTGATATTTTGGAAGAAGTTTTTTTAACAAATAACTTATTTTTACAAAAATAAAATATCAATTTCCCTGATAATAACAAATACAAAATTTGACAAATAAATCATTGTTAATTGAAAAGAAATTGACAAAAACTTGGTCTCTTCGGCAAATTAGACTACGTCATAAGGATCGTTTACAGGGGTCCTGTCTAATGTTTTGCCATGGTTGGAAGGGATTTTTGAGTATTTTGGCAGAATGTTTTTTTCTTTTATAAATTTTAAATTTGACAATTAATTTTCTTTTTTAGAGGCAAAAAAAGTTTTTATTTTTGAGAAGAAAATATTTGTATATAAGGGAAATGTATAAATTTTTTCAATATTATGACATTATAATTTTTTTAACGTTATACAAAAAAATAAAAATATTTCCATAACTTTAAAACATTCATGGAATTGGGGCCTCCATTGATCTGGTAACCCTGCTACACATAGACCCATGGTCACACCACTGATTAAATATTAGTTATAATTGTTTTTTGACTTTTGGTTATAGTCAAATTGTTGTAAAAGATTCCAATAAAAAATGTTACTCTTTTGCAAAGGGAAGACAAAATGCCTACATATAACATTAATTAATTATATTGATACGATTCGCATATTTATGTAAATATAAAACAATTTGGCGATTAATTTCAAAGCATATTTCTTTCATATAATCCATTTTTCTTACTTTTTATTTTGTTAAAGAAGATTGACTAATATTATGGATCAATTTCCTGAATAAGAGTGGGATTTTCAAGAACATATATATAACGAATCTTTTTTCCAAATAGAATGAAGGAGAAAGATAAGAAACCCAAAGGCCCGTGGGAATTTAAAAAATATTTTTTTCTTTTTATTTGTGAAACTTGAAGAAACTTGAAGAATTTTCTAAGTAAAAATTACGCCCAAAGTGCACTTTGCAGTTTGCTTTTAAGCGAATTTTTCTCTCTCATTTGACTATATATTATCTGTTATTGAAAGTGAGGAGGTCAATATCTACATTTGGGTGACGTCAATATAAAAACAATCATGAACAAAAAAAGGAGAAAAGGATATTCATATATACATACACCCAAATATTTTCTAGGCATATTTGAGTCAATTATAAGCTTATATTTATAATTTGTGGGATGGCTTAAGATAGCCAAGAATTTTAACTTTAATCTGAAACTTTTATTTGATTTAATAAACTTAAATCGGCCCGATAAAAGTATTGGTGTTGTGAATTTTTTTTTTTTTGGAAATAAGTTTCAACAATTAAATTTTTCCAGAAAAAATTTCAAAAATTAAATTTTTCCAGGAAAAATTTCAAAAATTAAATTGCATACATATTGAAATTTTTGATACAACATTCAAAAATTCATACCTATAACAAAAAAAATTCCAATATTTTATTTTGAATATTAAAAAATTTCAAAAATCTACAACTATTTTGGGAAAAAAAAAATTTTAAAAAAATTCCAGAATTAAGTATCAAATGTTAAGTTTGTTGGAAAAAAAATACAAAATGTACAATTATTTACAATATAATAAAACTTATTGATAAAAAATTTCAAATATGATTTTTATTTTAAATATTACATTTTCTAGTAAAAAACAAAGTTCCTTAATTTGGGGTTGGGTAAGCCCCTCCAGGCCACCCTTTGCGGACGCCCCTGTATGCCCACGAATTTAAGCCATTATTTTAAATTTTGAGATACTTGTATTGGTCTGATATGGGCCCTTTCAAATAAGAACTATCAATTTATAATTCAGGTATTATGACGATCAATTTTAGCTACTTTAAGAGTGCAATTTGCAACGCGCCCAAAGGCTTATCAACAATAAATTGTTGTAAGAAAAACAAATGTAATTCACACACAATTTTAAGAAAAATAGGTCTAGCCTATTTTTGTCTTAACGGACCATAAAGCATCTCATTAATAATAAAATGTACTCATGTTTGCCTAGGGCCCGTAGGGATTAAACCCCATTCATTAACTCTTAGAAACAATACAAATTTAGAATAAAACGTTTGCGTTAAAAGCATTCATTTTTGCATTTTTTACTGTTATATGTTAATTGCTCAGTCTTTAAAAAGTGGCTTCCCTGATACACGACCTCTGACTGGTATATATTTAAATATCCAATCTTAATCCTCTTGTTGCATCCCCAAACTGACCTACACTTATTATCTCCATGAGTCCTCATAACTCATTTTATCCAACAACTAACAACATAATCAAAAATCTATTATTTTTTTGTTACCTTATCAAATCCACAGACAAGGACAACGACACACATAAAAATAAGATAAGATAAATAAAACATTCACTAAAATTGCGTCAATTGACGCAAAATAAAAGTGAATAGATATTATTATTTATAAACAAAAGCCTGGATTGCTTTATCCAGACGGAACTTATCAAGACATTTATGGATTAATAGATTAACTATCATAATGACTGTGAAGAGGTGAACGAAAAAAGAGTTTCACCCTACTTCAACCATAGAGAAAAGGTCAAAAGGTGCCTTTATCAATAAATATAATTTTAAAAATTGTCAAACCGTATTTGATAAATAAATATATATTAATTTATTAATATATATTTATTTACTTATTAAATTGAAGGAGGGGCCTTTACATACAAAAGAGAGAAAAAAATAATACAAGAAGCAGAAAAAGTGTCTTCCTGCAGTGCCTCTATTTACTACTACAGGTAGCTTTCCTCTCTAGTCTCTCTCTCTTTATTTTTGTACTCCGCCGACCAATCAAAGAGCCAGCGATATTTTTCCTTCCTCCTTTTCTTCTACACACTCACACAAAAAAGAATAGTGACTCCTGCTATTTCCCAGTTATTAATTTATTTTACTCATTAAAAGAACTAAGATCTAAGAAGTGCTCATTCCATCTCGTGTGTATTTTATTAATATATATATATCAAGTATATATATAAGTGTGTTATTCTATATAGTTGAATTATTTGTTTGTTTAGGCACTGGGTATTTTGTACTTACGTATCATTGTGGAGTGAGGAACTTGTGGAGAATGAGCGAGTAATCATCACAGGGATAGTTATAGGTAAGGAATTTTTCTATTCATTTGCGTTTAAATGTTCTTAGGGATAATTAGTTGTTATTATTTTAAGGAGTTTTTCGAGTACGGAACACACCCTTGCTTTGACTTTAAGGGAGGCTTTTAAGAAATTAAAAACGAAGGGGAATTATTTGTGTACCGCCCAAAAGATAAAGGAAGTTTGATTATTACTACATCTACATAAAATAATAAATAACTGTATATTTAATGTTTTTAAGTGATGAAATAATTAAAAGAAATTCGTCAGAGTAAACACATCATGAATTTAAAGTTTCTGCTCAATGCAACTCCCTGAAAATTGCTCCCAAGAGAGTTGTTTAATCCATAAACAATTACTAAAACTCAAGAGATAATTTACAAATCTGTGAGGAGAGGTTTATTGAGTATTATGAGAAGCAAACCATTGTCAAGCCTTTAGTTATCCCTTAATAAGTTTCAAATGTGTCTTTCTTTATCATCTGCCTTTAACGATTTAATTAACTCTTTTGAAAGCGTGTATTTATAGCCATTCCTTTGACTAATCTCCCTATTAATGAATATCCTTCCTATCTTCTCCAGGATGCAGCACTCAGAGACCAATTACGACTCTCCAAATTCATTCGCTTCTTCTTCATATAACCCCGCTGCGCCTAGTGGAACTGAGCCGCCTAATGTAGTCCTCTTTCCACCCCATTCATCCTCTGCTCCATCCTCTCCCATCTCCCCCCCTTCTGGCTCATCTCCATCCTCTTCTTCATGGCATCCTCCAGATCATGATAGACGTAGCGGGAGTGGCTATTCTTCCCGATTCTATGGCGAGGGTCTCGATGAAGAAGGCCGTGTGATGTCATCTCTAAGCGGAAACGCCGCTTCATACTTTATGGACTCCAGTTCGACCCATTCGTCCTCTCCTGGATTTAACCCATATGCTGCAGTGGCTGCCGCGGCTGGAAATGTGATTCATTCGCCATGGAGTAATTATGGTATGACAGGGATATCCACGGATTTTCAAAGGTGTTCTGGGATCGGTAAATACTCTCGGTTGACTCGCTCGCACGCACATTTGTGTATGTATGTATGTATTCAGTTCCAGATCCTTCCCCATCGTCCTCATCCTCACGGGAAAGTAGAGAATGTGTGTACTGTGGAACGATTTCAACGTCTTCTTGGACATCGGATGCGACAGGACATGATCTGTGCGATACATGTACACGGCGTGTGTACTACATGCAGATTAAAGAAAGGACTTCCACCCATCAGCGCCAACAGTCCTCCTTTCACAGCAGCACCAAAGGATCAACGCCATCATCCGCGTCATCGCGTTCCCGCTATGTGAGGGAATTTGCATTCATAACCAAATTTCTACTAATAATACTTCTTCTTGATATTTCAGCCAACATTTCAAAATGCATACAGAAGAGCTTGCTGCACGAATTGTGGAACAAGCACCACGACCCTCTGGCGAAGGAACAATGACGGAGAGCCCGTTTGCAACGCTTGTGGTCTCTATTATAAATTACATAGTGTGAATCGACCCCTGGCCATGAGGAAGGACGGGATTCAAACACGGAAACGGAAACAAAAGAGTTCCGCCTTAACCAAGAAGAGCTTCAAGGCCTCTGAAGGTAAGGCTTCCCTTCACCGTTATATATGTAAATATATCAACAACTATTTATATCCTTTTCAGTCAACAAAAAGTCGTCTTCCTCCATGCTGAAGATGGACCTGGATACCCATCACTCCGTCTCTCACCACCATGGACATCATAGCCATCATTTGCCAACAGGCGGGCAATTTAGTGGCCTCCAAGGCTCTGCACATCATCATCACCACCACCATCATTTTGGTGACAAGTCCGAGAGTCGCGAATCTGTCAAATCTGAGCCTTTTGAACTCTCAGGCTCTGCTCTCCATTCCGGCCATCAACAGCCTGTGCATTCGTCCTCTTCTCCAGTTTCGCTTTATTCCAGTCATTTATCAGGGCTACCACCCCTAACACCAGCTGCTGGGGGTAGTAGCGGTGTTCCCGCCATGGGGGCAGGCGCGAACCATGTTGGGGCACACTCTGTTCAACAACATTCCTCTTCAGGACAATTTGATCCCCGCTACACGGGATACTATCACCACCACCATCATAATCCATCCTTTTATGCGCCCGGGATACCAGAGTATCCTCCATTTCCGAAGTTGAATTTGCAACCTTCATGAAGAGGGCAATATATATCTGAAGCAACCAAGAAGAGTGGTCAAAGGATCCCTTCATTATGATAATAAGATAAATTTATTAATATTAATACCCATTAGACAAGTTTAAATAATTAATATATAAATAATTTTCTCCGTTATATACATAAATATCTATCTATAAATATATATAATATATTATAAGTTACAGATCGCGTTAAATAAATTATTAGAATTCTTATTTATTTATTCATTATTATTAAAATGTAATTTAAATTCCGTCCGCATAGGAGAAGAAATACATTTCAAGAAACCCCCAAATCACACCAAATGTTCCTCATCCCTTTCTCTAGATATCCAAAGGCATTAACTATATGTAATCATCTTTATCAATACATCTACGTGACTTTGAAAACTTTACCGGGTGCGTGCTTGAAATTTGGACTGTTATAAAAGAGATGGGGAGAAAAAAAACCCCAACAACACATGGGAGGAATTGTTTGACTGATTCTATCGGCACCTCCTCCAAAAAAAAAAATTACCACAATCAATCCAAAAATGATCCCACAATATATAAAAAAAGTTAGATTGCGTCTGGAACACACACCACCATTGTCAACTTGACTACAGCAACTAGGCAAACAATTTACAACTTCAAAAAGGTCATTAATTATAGTATTTGTATCGAAAGGAAGCCTGGAAGTGGTGCCCGGCACAAAATAAATCTGGATGACATCAAGTAGACTCAAAATGTTCTTCAGTGACCTGGACTGTTGACACCAAGAGAAACTGCAGGAACGTCAGGTACCTGGTCTTGGCTTTGTGGATGAGGAGGATGCCAAGCACGCTGTATCTGTAATGAGCATGGGAATTATTGAGTTCAAGAGACTGATGATGCCATTCATTTTGGTTCAAAACAGGTTACAGGCTCAATGCTTGGGACTACGTCGATATGTTCAGGACCAAGTTTATCTCCAGGATGGAAATGTTGTCCTTCAACTAGTTGATACAGACAGTAAAAACTACGCAGAGCTTTTTGGATACCAACATTCCATACGGACTGAAAAAAATATGGGCACCCTACCCACACAATGCCAAGCCGCTCAAATTTTCTCAATAACTACATGTCGAGGTCAGGATCTGCCAGACGAGGGTACCGAATCACTCAAGGCTTCCGTTGATGAATATTGGCACTCTATGAGTCCAGTTATATTATTAATACCGGTCCAGCGGCGCATCAAGGCCATTATCAAAGTCGATGGAGGCTAGATTGAAGATGGGTTCAACAAATGTGGGGGCATCTGTACAAAGTTTAGTTGATGTAGTTTCCGAAATTAAACGGGTTATAATTCCATATTCAGAAAGTATAGTTTACCATTACGCACCCGGTAAATAGTTACATATAAAGGTGGAAAAATAATAAAGTCATTAAAGAATCTGTAGCCGGCCCCGCTACGCCTCTACCTTCGTTTGCTCTTATCTCTCTTCGTTTTTCCCTCCCTTGCTCTTCTTTGAAAAAGAAAAAAAAACTAAAATGTTTTTCTGTTAAAACCGTATTTTCATAAAAAAAAAGTATAATATACATATTAAAGACTTCATTTTTTTAACGAAAAATAAATATATTTTTTACAGAAAAAAAAAAAAAAAAATTATTGATGCATTTCTAGTGATTTTTGGGGCGTGAATATATTATTACACTATACTATACTATATACTAACTAAGTGAGAAGCTTGATTTGAAATGAAAGAGGGTGGATGATGCAGTACATCCCTAGTAAATGGACACCATATCTTTTTTCTTTTTGTTTTATTTTAACTTTGTTCTTATCAGTGGAAAAAAAAATATTTTTTTTAAAGTTAGCTGCTATATATATATTTATTTAGCTTGCCAACACACTAGGTTCGGACGAACCTACTTATATATGTGGCTCATCAACACAAACGCAAGCTAGAATGATTTTTATTAAAATTGAGTGTTAATTACTTTTGTATACTTCAGCAACAAATTATCGTCAACTTCTATCATCAAATTATTCTGATGAAACATTTGAGTGTGCTGCAAATTGTACTCTTAAAGTAGCACAAATTGATATTCACAAACAGAATATGAAAATTGATAGATTTTATGGATTTGAAAGGGGTCAATTTAAGTTTCTTGGCTATCTTAAGCCATCCCACAAATATGAATAATAAGCCTATAATTGATTCAAATGTGTGCAAGTACCGTATGAGGTCAAAAAAATATATTTGAAAATTCTTTTTTTTTATATTTTTGTCTTCAATATTGTTTTTATATAGACTCATCACATATCAGTATTGCAAAATAAAAACAATACCTAATATTCATTTTCACCTTATTAAAATCTTGTTCAAAAATCAACGTTTTTCGTTTAGGTGGAGTTTGAATTATATTCTAGAGGAACCCAGAGTTTGAAATTCATTTTCATGGAAGGCCAAATTTTATGTATTTACAATTGATGTAATAGATTATGAGGGTCCACACTGTTCCTCCTGCAAACTCCGCCAATGCTTAAATCTCAATGGTGTCCATTTAAAACAAGAATATTTTATCTAAAAATTAAGTGTCTTAAAAACACATTTTTTTAGAAGTATCAAGGTTCTCACGATCCCCAAAATAAAAACAATAAAAAATAAATGTATGGAGCTATTTATGAACCATGCGTATATAGGCTCCATGCACATTTCTTGAAAATGCAGGGATAAATGGCCCAAGGACTGAAATTCCACACCCCTGTTGCTCGGACCCTGCACTCGTAAGAGGCTGGAAGAACGTCTCCCAAAGAATAGCTGTATTTAATTTTCAAGCAATAAAAAACAGAATAAACAACCCTTTAGAACAGTTCATTTCTTAAACCAGGTTTCCTATTTTGTAACAATTAAAGCAAAAAGTAGGTTGCCGATAGACCAGGTTTAACATCATCAAAAATCCTTAAAATTTCCCATCAAATCGGAAATGGGTTGAAATTCTCCGTTCGTAGACCAAAAACTATATACTAAAAATTAAATGATAATTTGGGTCTAGAAGACAGGTCCCATAATTTTTGATTTCCAAAAAATATACACCTACATATATGTAGATATTGAAGTATGATCAAATAACTTTATTTACTACCCTCAGGAGTGCTAAAAATCAACATGTAAATCAGAAGATATTTTGTAAAAAGGACGTCTTCTAATCTGCAACTTTTGATTATTATTGTCCTTTAAAAAGTGTCCAGCTAGTTCTGACTCCCAATTTCCTAACAGATTTAACTATAGATACATACGTCATTTTTCACTCAAATATTTACATCATAATTCAAATCGACGCCATCTTAGGTATGTTGACTTGATATATTTATTAAATACAACATACACATTTCCAATTAATTAGTTTAAAAAAAAAAAAAGGAGACTAAACACCTGCAATCTGCATTGAATACAACTTGAATTAAATGAAATTAAAAGATAATGAAAATCCCAATGAAATGGATTTACCTGAAGAATCAATTTTGTTGATTATCGATTGGACAGGAGAAAATTATTATAATTATTTGCAAGTATCCTATCCTTGCAAATGTAGTAGTGGTTTGTGTACACTATGTAAATAAGAATATTTGGTGCATCAACATAAAATCAATTATTTCTTTACTTCATACATATACAAACAGTCCAATATTTTATCGACATATTTGAGTCAAATATAATATACTTTGTATTTAAACTTGTGGGATGAACTAAGGCACCATAGAACTTTAGCTATCGTTTCGAGACTTTACCATAAATAAAATCTGTCATTTTTTTATTGTGACAATCTATTTTGGCTACTTTAAGAGTTGCAATTTGGTGCACACTCAAGGGTCTAATAAGAATAATTTGTTAAATGAAGTTGATGATAATTTGTTGCTAAAGAATACAAAAATAATTCACACTCAATTTTGAAAAATATCATTCTAGCTTGTTTTTATATTGACGGGTCACATATACAATGCTTAATCAACATATTTGAATACATATTAGTGTCTAATATATTAGTATAATAGAACTAGACGTTAGAGAGACCTAATTTTGATAGACTTTCAAGATTCTTTGATTTGTCGGTCACATTTTGACAGTCAAATACAGGGAAGTAACGAATTATTTTCCTTCATATTAATGACAAAAAGGTTTTTTTATTCTTATAGAATTGGGGTTTTATGGCTCCCAAGATGGCTGAGATAAATAATGTTGACATCATGGATCCATAATTTTACGGCCTTATAGAAATGTACTTATAAATCAATATTTACAATGAAACTATCTTCATACATATAAACTATTTTTAAAAAAAATGAAGTTTTCTGTAATTATTTTTGCAAAACTGGCAAAATGCCGGTAGCTACAGATTTAAATGGATTTTTTTTGAAAAGTAAGTGCATACATAGATACTAGGATTTTTCATTTCTCGGGAAATTGTCTTTCCGTAGGATACGGTGAAACATCTTTTTACAAATTGATAATTTACTCTGAAATTAATAATATTTATTTTTATGCTTTACGAAGAAAGTTTAAATTTTAAGCTAGTCCTAACCATAATATATTTTCAATTAACATATCCTTAATTTCCCCTAATAGTGTGCGGGCTGTTTTTATAGGCCAGGAGCCCCACTTTTTAAAACTCCATAACCCAATCCCACTCACGACTAAAAACAATTCCATAGTACGTTAGTTATAGCTATATTAATAAAGCAAATTTTGTCTGTTGGTTTGACCAGAACTTATTTTGGAGTGTGCAGCTTATTCCCTTAGAACTGCCTGATTTAAGAGATGACCATGTAGTAACGAACGTGCAAAGCTAAAGCTCAACGCATCATTAAATGGGGAGTTCATATCTATATTATCAGAAGTGTATAAAACATGTCCTAGAATGCAGGAATGGCTATATCATCTAACCGGTATTCATTAAATTATTTTTTATTAATCATAGCTGTTTTGATTATTACTTAACTCTTGAGAAGGGGACATTGTCTTACATAGTAATCACAAATGCGGTTTTTTTTTAAATTATGGGATTATATTTCTCAATTTTCTCTCTGGGAGTGCAAGGTTTTTTTATAGATCTCGAAGGTCCTGCTTATCTGCTCTATAATCAAATCCGACCCAATAACATTAATAGTAACGAGTGACCCATAAAAATCTGCAAACTTTGAATTTTAAAATTGAACAATATATAATTTATTACTTAACAATAGAATTTAAACAAAATTAATACTATAAATGGATGTAACCGCCATTAGCGGTAATGATGGTTTCCATGTGGTGGGAGAGTACCTGACACCCAATGTAGTCCTCTGTCATGGCGTCCCGGTCCTAGCTGATAGTGGCTTTGAGGGGCTCGGTGTTTGGATAATGAACATTGCAGGCCTTCCCTTCGACATATCTCGATTGGCTTGGGATGTTTTCCTTAACTCCTCCGGGTCCGGTTTGGCCTGTTTGAGAGAGCACTTCTTCTGGTCCCACGTTTTAGACTTTTTGAAGGCTTAGACCGTGGTCCTGGAGATACCCAACTGCTTGGAGTGCGTGGATGGAAATTCGTCGATCACGTTCAAGTGTCATTTTCTCGACTGACTTGTACGTCAGCTAAAGAGCTCAGGTTTGATCTGTTTTGCAACTAATTGTCAATGCTTTAATATATGTATATAGAAATATGAAGTAATTATTTAAAAGCTTCTTTAATTATTCATGAACAAGTTTACTAGAAAGTTTTGTATGATTCTATATAATTCTATAATAAAACATGTATTATGCTGGATTTTCCGTGGGTGTTAAACACTGAGAAATACCGGGAAAACAGATACCTACTTATTTCTGGGATTTTCTTCATATACAATTAATTCAATATTTATATTTTACTCTTAATGAGGTCTTTCAACTCACCATAACATCTTAACAAGGTGAGGATGAGTATTTAGAAGAAATAGAAAATGTGTCTTCACTTTTAACTCCTCCATGCCTCATTTCCTTTGGACTATTTGTGGGTTGAAAGGATTGAAAATCCATCCTCTATTAAGACGTACTTTTTTTCTGTTCTGGGTCTTTTTATTTATCACTTTCTCCTTCTTTTTTCTCAGCCCTATCTTTTTTTTTTTTTTTTTTGTTCGACCTCTGATAAGTTAAGATATATATTTTTTAAAGGGAGTGTTTACATATTCTCAGATTATAATCCAATATTATTATGTATGTCCTAATTATGAATATAAAGAGTGCATTTTGAGTATGTTTGTGTGAAATGAATCGGAAGCTCCCAATCCCTTCTATGTAACAAGAATTTGTTTATTCAAAATACATGTTATATATGTACATAAATAAGTCATAATTCCATTGATTTATGCGTGGAATGTATGTCCCATCCGGTCATTTGAGTGTCTAAGTTTGTATTTATAACATTCAACAGTCATACTCTGAATTACGAGTAGAAAAGGGGTTTCGTAGACAGACTGAGAGCCTGCTTCATCAGAAGAGTCTCCAGGGGCTGGCTGGAGGGGCTGCAGCTCCCTCCAAATAAAGGAATTTTTGCTTCTTACTAGAATATTTAATATTTTAAAAAATTTAAAAAATTTTTCAAAAAAAATTAATTTTTCTCTGAATAGTTATTGTTTTTTGAAATATTTCTCTACAAAAAATCAATTTTTGTGTAAATAGCTGTGAATTTAAAAAAAAAAATTCCCGAAAAAATTAATATTAGAAATTTTTTTCCTAAAAATTTTAATTTTTGATTTTTTTAAATCAAAAAACAAATCCCCGCCCAATATATATTTATTTAACCCTGCGGATGCTCTTTTTCATGTAAATAAACATAATAATATTCGATAGTGAGTATCAACGTACTTAGTTACAATAAGCAGTGCTTCTCAATGGAAATGAGGATTGAGGATTCCAAAATCTTCTAGTATGAAGTCGCCGATAGGGGCATACAACAGCTGAGAGTTATAGCTAGTTGTGGTATTTTTTTAAGAGCGCGAGGAGAAGGCGGGAGCGAGACGTAAGGTATTATGGAATTAAGAACTTTATTATTATCAGCTGCCCCTTATATGATTTTGAAAAAGTATTAGAAATATATAGCTTGATATTTGGGGACACCTGTCAGAAAACGGTTCAATGTTTATTTCTTAACTAAGATTTTCAACATCTAATAAACAAGAAATAGAATACAAAGGTTTTATAACTTAAACAATCTTATATTAACACTTTATTATCGTAATCCGAGGTAGTATCCTATCTATATTGGGAGTTGCTGGCCTTTAGAAGCGAATGAAATATTGAAAATAGAGTACCAAAAAACTGTTACTATGATACTATGAGTGGGGTCTGACATAGTATTTTTTAAGCCATATTTTTTAGTTTAAAATAAAATTTCCCACAATCAATAATACTATAAATATCAAATTTTGAACAGAAATTAAGCCCAAATTATGGCGACTAACTTTCCATTTCTTGACAGACACGACCAATATCCTAATTCACTTAGCCAAAAGATGAAACTCATAATAAATGTGTGCTGCATCAACATAAAACAATATTCAACAATAATGAAGACCAGAAAATCCCAATTACTTTTTTTACTTCATATATACCAAATATATTTCATGGACATTTTTGAGACAATTATAGGATTGGAATTCAAATTACTAGGATGAATTAATATACCCACATATTTAGGCTATTATTTAAAACATTTATTTGATTTCATAGACTTATAAAGGCCCTGATACGGCCCTTTTAAAATTGGATAAATCAATTTCTCATTACCTCCGACACGGAAGTCATGTTTTTACGTCTGTTTGATTCTTTCTTAGTCAGCAGGATTGCAGTAAAAGTTAGGGATCGATTTTGATCAAACTATCTACGAAGATTATATATGGTCACGATAAAAAGCCATTAAATTTTGAATGTCCCAGGAGACACAAAACGTATCAAATGCATAATCGACCACAACTTTGTAACAAATTGAGATACATCACTCAACTTGATTTTAGATGGAGGTTTTCGCTCTATCGAGTGCACATTCTTATTTTTTTACTGTACCATCGATTTTGGCTACTTTAAGTGCAATTTGCAGCACCTACATTGGTTAATGAGAATAGAGTATGAGAATAGAAATTGACGATAATTCAATGCAAATGTAATTGAAATTTAATTTGGAGAAAAATATTTCTAGCTTTCTTATGTGCTGAGGCCCATTAAAATATTGAAAATGAATAGATAAGTGTTTTGATTCAATATAAGTAATTACATAGTTTTTGAAGAAAAAAATAACAAACAAACAGAAAAAAGAACCTTTGAGCATTCCAGCTCTATTTTAAGATGATGACATGGGATAAGACTGTGGAGTGAGAAGCACTCTATATAATTTAAAGATAATACTGACTTGGAATATCATTGTTATTATTATGTGACGTGTCTATCTCTTTAATATATATATAGTTTTAAAAAAGACATACCTTCTCGTCTCTTATCTATTTCTTTTCTTTTTTTCCTCTCTCTCTCTCTCTCTTTCCACGATTTCGTTCATCTCCAAGAACAAAATTATTATTATAATAACTATGTCTAACTAATTGGATCTTTGAAGAAGAAAAAAAACCTTTTCTTTTATCACGGAATAGTATTGTTCACTTATTTACCGGTAGCATACATATAGTTATTATGATTCCCCGGGAAATTGTCTTTGTGCAAATTCCTGGGAAATATTGGGATCTATTTAGTAAATAATAAATACTGGGAAATTGAAGTGTTTCTTTTTATAATTTTAGAAGGAATAATGAATTTAAGCAATATTCTCAATTCTCATTTTCTCCATTTTTATCATTATTACTAACAGTGCGCGGGTTGGTGTTTTAAGAGACTCTGCAGGCCGTCTGCAGGAAGTGTACTAAAGGTGTTGTACCCCCAAAAAAAAAAAAAAAAAAATTAAGGAATTTTTACTTTTTAATGGATTTGTTCTTTGCTTAGGATGAAAAAAATTTATTCAAAAATAGGAGTAAAATTTGAGATGTGGATTTTTTAAATATTTTTTCCCAAAAATTTAATTTTTTAAATTTTTTTCAAGAAATATTTTTAGGAACAGCCGTGGATTTTTAGAAATTTTTTTGAAATTTCTTTCAAAAAATTTAAATTTTGCAAAAAAAGAAAATAATCTTGAGGCTGCCCAGCAATGACCCCTGTTTTTAAGAATGCTGTAACCCAATCTCATAAGTAACAAAAAAAGTTGAATAGTATGTAATGAACAAACTTTTCCGTAGGTGCAAAAACCCCGATAAATCCTGGGATACAGCTGGAGAAGCCCTGGTACTTATGCATTTAAAATGATAATATACTAAAGTATTTGGAGCACCATTGCATCGTAAAATATTAGGTCGCAGATGACGTTATTGGTGGAGTTTCAGATTGCTAAACAACAAAATTGCTGTTATAAAAAAAGTTAGAATGAAAATTGCCTTATATAAAAAAGAAAAAAAAGTTTTTTTCTTTTTCTATTTTTCTTAATTGGTCAGATGAACTTTCATTAATTAAGTATAAGTCAACATGGTATTAGTATTACAATTACTCAATGTGACCCTGGAATTTTCATGAAAATCCACATATCTAAAATAAATTTTGCTAATTTTTGTCGAATAAGTACCATGAGAGGAGGTATATGAAGAGGTTCTAGGCCCCTTCACTAATCCTACATGCCATATTTTGTCAAAAACTACGTTTTTTTATCAAAAGAATGAATGTATGTTGTCAAAATTTGTTTTTGATTTTTTATCAGGATTTCAAATGAACAATACTTAGAGTTAAATTTGTCAAATTTAACTAAAAAAAGAAAGTCATTCAAAGAACATTTTGTCCAGGTTTTTATCAAAAAGATCCCCCTTCCTCCCCGCCCAAAAAAAAACCTATTAATGGTCATGCGAAACACTCATACAAACGTGAGTATCGGAACCAAGTAAGAAAATATTTGTATCATGACGACATAATCCCTTACATCAAGAGCCTAGAACATAGACAAGGTTCGATGCAGGGATAATTTGCCTCTTTTGCAAAAGTGTAATTAATGCGCTTTTGATATAACGCCTGAATTGATACCTTAATTGATAAGAGAACTCTTGTTATTTTTACACTTTTTCCGCTCTAAGAAATGTAATTTGAGGGTTTTAACATTTATGAAAAACATATTCAATTTCAAACCTCCCTTATAAGTGTGCATAGAATACTTATTTTCGTGTGGTAATGCTTATTCGGCTTGAAAATATACATAGTTAAGTTCGGATAAGAGCTACATTTTCATTTGATCTTATCCAAAGTGCATCTCAAACTTGACTTTTTTGATTAATAAATAAGGTCATTAGTAATAACATATACTTAACTAGTATGCCAATTAATTATTTAGCTCACGATTAAATTTGAGATAGGTACATTAAAGGTGGGATTAATGCATGTACACGTCAAAACCTTTAGAGAGAAATTTCTTTTTTATAACCGTCAATTCTCTTTATCAAAATGAAGAGGTTCTGTGATTTAAAATGTGCCTTGTCTTGGGGATCAAAAATGTTATGATCAATTAAAATTAGGAAGAACGAAAATTGCCACATCATGGACTTTATCAATGATTTCTGTAGTAATCACCTCTAAAGGCCATCCAGAACATTCAACGTCACATGTACCATATGGCCACTCCGAAAATTTTAAAATCACTTATAAATGTTTTAAATCGTAGATGCAGGACTTACAATTGAATGCCCTTGTTGATAACCCCGCCCCTTCCACCGCCAGCTACCCCCCGTCCTTTAACCCCCGATCAATTACCTCCTTTTACCCCCAAGCCTTTTACTCCCCAGGGCATCTGTGCCCAAAACCCTCTGCCCCCAGCATTTACAACCCCGTAACAAACGTAATTATTAATTTAACCAAGGAGTCCATGATTTAACTTAATGATGTAAATATGAGTGATACGTGTTATTATTAGTTAATATATCTCATCAAATACGAGATGATAATTTTATGCACTTAAGTCAGTATTTTGAATCTTTCCATTACAAATATGCCGTTGATATTACTTGAGAAGATTTTGGATGATTCTATTTGATTTTTTTAATGTTGAAAAACATAAATTAAATATAATTTACCTATTTATTTTGGATATCCATAGCTCTATTTCACCGTATTTAAGGAGTTATCCCAAAATCCTTCTCAGACATTTACTATAACATCATGTGTATACCCATTCAATATAATCAATCCCTAAATTCCTTGTATAAATAACCTACTAAAACTCAATGTTTTACCAACTTTTTGTCATGATATTAAGGAAATTAGATTAGGCATTATTATAAATATTTATTGTATCATACATATCATGCCTATGGTTAAACAATTTGGCTAAGTATCTAGGTATTTTAATTGAAATTTTATTTATTTAGTATTAAAATTTTGATGATTTATAGAACTCATAATTACTTTCCGATTCGAACTTGAAAGTTTTATAGCTCAACAACCGCTCCAAACAACCATAGCATTCATTTACATATTACTTTAGCCCTCTATCATTTAATAACTGTACTTTTCCCACCACCATGCTATTTAGATTTTTATAAACCGTTTTTTCTCTATTAATATAAACAGGCATCCAGTAAAATGTCTTTCAATATATTTACAGTCATTCAAAGTGACACACCATGTTTTTAAATTGGCCATGCCTAAGAAAGTGGACCCCTCAATGCTCTTCAAGAAGCTTGAAGAGCAACTAGATTTGGACTTGTGTGCCTCAAAAAAAGTATTTGCTATAAAGCTTTGCAACTTTACCGCAAACACCAACAGGAAGTGTGTCCTAGAACAGCATGGACAAATTCACTATTCACAAAAGGATTGTAGATTTAATCAACAGGGGAAACAAAGCTACATAGAAGGTTCTCATGGATTAATTCCATGATTGATTGAGAATTTTTTTTTTTTTTTGTTTTTTAACAGAATACACTTTATTTGCATTTTTATTTGCATTTTTGAGATTTTTATTATTATTTTTCTTTGCATATTTAGTAACCATTTATATGAATTATTTGGACATAACTACGGATGATAGACGTGGCCCACCTTTAGTCCAAAATATCAATTCAATTTTATTTGATTTTCCTAATAAGGGCTGATTTTTGATTTATCTCGAAAGAGTTTCATTTATCAGTTAAGTATATAAATAAATGCCTTTTTTATGGGGAGTACAGGTGGAAAATAGAAGGTGCAAAAAAACTTTAATTATTACTATTTCATTGTCAATGGATCTGCAAAATTTTATAGCAATGGAGAAATCTTGATTTAATGAATGGATAAATTGTTAAATGATAATAATTAATGTATTATTAAGTATGTTTCTTATTGAAAGTTGTTTATGGGCTAAAAAATTATTTAACGGTCTAAAACTTTTATCAAGGTAACCCATTTGAAAAAAATATCAAGATTTCCTAATAGTAACATCATTATTTAAAACTTTTAAAGTTAGGTAACTTTTGAAAAACTATTATGCAAAACTTTGGGAGTAAAATAAATATTTTAATAATAAAAAATGGGGAACCACTGTTCTAGATGTACAATGTACATGCATTGTTAGAATCAATCCATAAATGTATGCATAAAAAGATGATTACTAATTAAATATTTTGTATATAAAAATCTCCTTCTAATCTCATCAATATCAAATTAAGGATAGCGTTGCACTAACTTGCTGATTCCATGGATTTTCTATCCGTTTTTCAACAATGTATGCGGAGATAAGTATGCAAATATGTTTAGATAATTAATTAGATATTTTTTGTTTCCATGAATGTATGTTGTACCTATTAGGATTCCTCATTCCTAGAGGATATATCGGTATCCCGTTAATAAACACTGTAAAATTTAACTCTTCCTTTGTATATTTTACGAAAAAGTTATACCTTTTTTCGTCAAATATTCTTAATTCTCATTTTCTCCAATTTAATTATTATCAATAATAGTACACTGTTTGTTAAATTGACGGGGTTTTTTTTGTATTTTTTTAAATATATTTAAAAATAATGAATACATTTTTAAGCTGGTAACACTTTGTTCGGGTAGTTTTTTTAGAGCCCGCGGGTACCACTTTTTAAATTACGTAACTTTATCCGATTCACAAAAAATTGACAATTTCGACAATATTATATACATATATGAGGCCTTATTGTTCCTGTGATAATATCTGGGCTATATAACTTTGAAATACATAGCCCAACTCAGTTAAATGAAGGCTATATTATGTAATAGCTACCAGGAGCAGGAACATTGGAAGGTGTGTGGCTGGAGGGGCTGCACCGACCCTCCACCCCTCAATTAAGGATTCCATTTTTTTTTACTAGAAAATTTAATGTTTTACTTTTTTTTTATAAAGAATTAATTTTTCAAATTTTTTTACAATAAAATTAATTTTCTCTTAATAGCTAAAAATTTTGGAAATTTTTAAGAAAACAATCTATTTTTTTTGTGAACAGCTAAGAATTGTTAAAAAAATGGAAAAATGTCAATATTTGAAATTTAAATTTTAAAATTTGTTTCCAAAAAAATATCAAAAAATTCAATAAAGTTCGCCCCTCTATGACGTCACTTAACTATATTTTGTTTTTAATACGTTGTAGTACTAACAGTATTGTCCTAAGGACCAATCCCAAGCACTGATATGACCATTCCTGAGATTGGGCTGGACCGAATAAATTAGGACTGACGAAATAACAAACAGGATTGCTCTGAGTTTTTAAGTGCCCTACAAACTTTGCTCTAATATTATAGATTAAATGCAGGGTTTCCCTGCGAATTTTCTGCAGGTGCAAAAACCTTAAATTCCGGTATTTCGATAAATGAACCCTAGTATGTAGGATATCATAATAGCAAAAGTTCGGAAGGGCAAATATTTATTATTTTACATTTTATTCATCTAAATAAGAAGATAACCTTGAATAGTTTGAGAAAAAGGTCCTTCATGGACTCATTTTGATCAAAAAATTTGTAAAATATCTCCAAAAAAAATATTGTGAATTGTTCTTTCTTTAAAATTATCGAGTTAAATCGAGATTTTAATTAATTATGTTACTGTAGATTATAAATTTATCTATAAACAGTATTTGTACAACATTAATCTAATTTGTCTCACGTTGTAAGTATTTTGTCCTAATGATGTTGTAAGTAAATAAGTATATATATATTTATTTATTTGTTACCACGTATTGTGCGCGGACAGTTTGATTTGTTTCTTCATTTATACTTCTCAAACCTCATTTCTTGATAACAAGTATCCCTTATATTTCCTTTATTTTTGCTTACTGTTTCTATACAACTATATAGACCGTTTTCACGAGACGTTGGCATTGTTGATGTCTGCCATTTTGAAGGCCTACCACGTTTTATAACAATGAAACCCCTTAAAAAGGTATTTGAGTGCTATAAATTTTGTAAATGTAATAATGTAGGTTGTCTCATATTTGAAAGGTACAGAACTTTCTAAACGTGTGTAATTTTTGTACTGACCGGTTTGCCCGTGAGACTCGCTAATAGTGCAGTAACATAGGTTCTTGCAACAAGTGCGCAAGTCTACTTATTACGCTCTAACTAGTGATTGTTATAAATCAGTAAAAATGTCATAAGATGTAAAATAGTCAAAACTTTTATTAGTACTATAAATAATGTCAGAATCCGCATCGGTTTCTTTTTTTTAAAATCATTCCATCACTAATTGTAGGAAATAATCCAAATAAAATTGATTTCCCGGGCATTTCGCGTAGGTGTAAAAATATGAATGTCCAACACGTTCGGGAGAAACTATTTTCTTGATCTCAGTGTGCGTGGGTTCGAATCCTAGTCGTTCCTAGAGAAGAAAATGTACATTAGGTATAAGGAGTTCGAAGACAATACCTAGGTCCGATGGAGTAATTATAATAATAAGGGGGCGTCCGCAGGTTTATATTTTGGGGAGGGATTAGTTTTTAAATTTCCAAAAATATGCAATTTGAAAAATCCACAGTTTTTCACAAAAAATCATTTTTTTGAAATAAAAACTTCAAAATTCAATTTAAACTATTAGTTTTTTTGGAAAAAAGAATCATAAATCTATAGGTCTTCACAAAAAATTAAATTTATTCAAAAAAAAAAATTTACAAAAATTAAATTTGAAATATTACATTTTTAAAAAAAAATCAAAAATTCAATTTCAAATAATAAAATTTCTAGTAAAAAGGAGAAAATCCTTAATTTTGGGGGCTACAGCCTCTCCAGACAATCCCTGCGTTAGCCTCTGATAATTTAGTGTTCACTCATACATAATCATTGAAATTCTATCTTACCAATTAAGGTAACATTATTAAAAAAAAGCAACCAAGGCATCCCAGGAGCTCCCTAAGGTGCAATCCCAAAGAAATGAAATAATGCACTACCGCTATGAGAAGGAAATGATGGATCAAAACAATGAAGAAACACAATCTCTCCTATCCTAAAATTATCTCATTGACCAGATTAGATAGTAAAATTATATTGTATGTAAGGACGAAGGATAAGACAATCAAACGAGAATCCCTGGGAATGCCTCACAATATGGAAATGGAAACAAAAAAAACCACAACTTTAAATGAAAACGACCAAAATAGGTAGATAAATAAATAAATATTTGCAATCATTTGGCAGTAATAAAATAAATAAAGTTTTATGGCTTGAAATTCCATTTGTCCATTAGAATAAAAATAAAATAAATACCAAACAAAAAAAAAACCTAAATAGCTTAATTACAATACTCCTCAAAAAATTCCGTATTTTAAAAATTCGTCAATGTCCATCAGACAAAAACACTCAAAAAATATACATACATATATGTATCTAATATTAATCAATTTGAATCTCGCAAAAAGGCTAAATAAATCAATTAGAATAACATAATATGAATTAATTAAAATACAAAATTGTCAAAAGATGATGATGATGCTATTTGTGTATTTGAAAAGGGGACGACTTTTAAAATTGATGGTTTTTTATCAATACCTGTCGCGTCTTAATATACAATAATTATCACTTTAAAAAAAAAGATGCAATAATTAGAAATGAATGTCTTTACTTCTAAAAGTAATGAAGAAAGAAATAAATGACGACTTCTGGTTTATTGATAAAGCACTCAAACATATTCTACTACATACATTATATAGAGTGTGTACGCAAAATTGTCCCTTTAAATTATTTAATTCTTCCTAACAAAAAAAAAGATGAAATGTGATCTGATAAATCTGTTTTACATATATTCTTGGATTAAAGACTATCACACAGCCTTTTCTAGTAGTTAACCAATTCTTCGCAACTATTAATTATTTAAAATTTTTCACGATAACCGCTGTCTTTTCTAAAAAATAACAAATTTTTACCACTGATATCCCATTTTTTTCACCATCATATCCCTGGCGACTATCCTGGATGTCATTTCTCACTTATTACATGGCTTTTTATATAATTTAGTCTCTGGAATTTTCACATATGACAAGAGGGATTTTAAGAGAGGGCTTTGATGATTTAAGCCATAGAAAAATAAATTAACAGAAGCCACAAAGTATGCAAAAGAGTTTTTCCATTCCTTTCAGCTGTTAACTTTAGGATACTTTTGTGATAATAATTTAGGGAAACAGCTTTTAATTTAATAGGCTGCCTTTTTTCCTCCGAATTTTAACATACTATCTTAAAATAGATCAAGGAAAACAGCTGTTTTATTGATTGAATTTTATTTCGTCATACATAGTTGACAAAGACTTAAAATTACGCTAATAAATCGTAAGAACGTAAAAAGGGTGTATATGATGGAATTACTAATAAAATTCTTTAAATTGAAGTTCCCAAGGTTATATCTGTGAAATTTTTCAAATTGACTAACATATCAATCTAGTTAACAAAGGCTTTGTTAAACACTGTGTAACAGTTTAATAAATAACTCGGAGCAATATTGGGTAATCAATCTAGTTAAAGAAGAAAGACGTGTTACCACATCTATCATGCGTGCTCAATGTATATACATCACGACGTTACCTTCCTAACAAAAAAAAATATACGATGTACTTTGCTGTGAGCTGTCGATGTTTCTGCTTATATTCTCCTAATCAGTGTTCTAAATGTTGACTAGTGGAATTAGAAATAACTCCTTTTAAGAGGTGAACAATTTACAATAGTGATTGAATAATTCTTCTCGTGGTTGGGAATCATTAGTTCACTACCAACTGATTTTGGTAGCTTTTTTATGTTTCTTTTAAGTAAATGTTGCTTTACACACACAAAAAATAGCAACATGGACAATTAATTTCGGAAAACTTTGCATGTTATAGTCTACAAACTATAAACAGCTCACCAATCAAAATGAATTATGTTTTCTAATTTCAAATGTGTCAGTTTGGAGGGGAAAAAATGCAATGAAATATTGTGGGGAAATTTGATTGTTAAACGATTCATTGCAAGCAATTACATCATTAAGGATTTAATTATGATGCAATTTCATTGCAAGCAGTTTGATAATCACTTTGATTGAAATTGATATTGTATTAGGACAATTAAACTATTGCATGATAAGAAATTGTCACGAGCGACCCCATTTTATTTTGCAAAAGATATCCCAGCCAACAGGTTCTGCAGGTGGACAGCCTAAGGGGAATCAAACCCTATTGCTGCCGTTATCATGAGTTTCAAAGACCCCATCTAATATACTATAATACCCGCCCAAGAGTTATGCAAGTGAACCGCTTCCCTGAGCATTAATGATCCCTTCTAATAATCTGCAATACACATCAGTCCATGGGTCTTGTAAATAAACTGCTGGTCCAACACATGGACCAAAACCATGGCCGCCGCTTCTATTAAATATTTGGTTGTAAAATTATACTACAGTATCGAATTAAATTCAATGTAGGATTTGAATATAATATTTAATTCATTTTAAAAGTTGTTGAGAAAAAATGATATGACAAAGAGTACTTTGGATATAAATAGCAGTTGGTATGATTGACTTATTTGGCTAACATCCAGATGATTTTGGGTCTTTTTGGTGGAAAGGAAGCACAAAAATTGTTTAGACGGGATTTGTTCCAATCCCCCCAACCCCTACAAATAAGACGGTTCTTGGTAATTTGGCTGCAAATATTTTTGCCTTGGGTAATTTTGCCGGCTACATTTTTGATGCTGGTCATTTTGCAGGATGTATTGTCCGCCTTTTTATGCTTTTATATTATCGGTTCAATAAAAGTATCAGAAGTATTGACTTATGATTAATCAAGCATTGATTAATGAATTCTATAAGTCAACCCTGTTCTTTTTGATTTTGAATCGTATATATTCAATCGATCCATATTTTTTTGAAGATTTCAAATATTATCCAAAAATGGAAGGGTGGATTTAAATATCACATAATGTTGATATTTAATTATATTTAATATTTTTATTGTTGTACAAAGTTCAATAAGAATTTCTCATTAGAAAATAGGATGTTTTTTACTACAACAGGTTCCGTGATTGGAGCTCATGGTCTTCCAGATAGTAATAGAACTAATTGACGTTTCCGTTTTTATTACTATTGATTAATTATTTACCTTTTTCTTCTTGTCCTAGCTATATAATTAATCTAAAGTTCGAAGCGATAATATGTAGAAAAAGGCGCCAAAATATGCAAGGCTGTCCGTAGGGGGTGGGCTGAAGGGGCTCTATTTTCTCCCAAATTAAGGATTTTTTTTTCTTTTTACTGGAAAGTTTAATATTTGAAATTTAATTAATTTTTTTGTTCCCAAAAATTTAATATTTTTGGGAAATGCAATTTTTGAAAAATTTTTCCAAAAAATTTAATTCTTAGGATTGATATAGATTTTTTACATTATTTCGGAAAAAAATTATAATTTTCTGAATAGCTATGGATTTTTGAAATTTTTCGTGAACAGCTGCGATTTTTTAATTTTTTTTAAATAAATTTAATTTTTCGAGAATGACTACATATTTCTGAAATTTGTTTTTAAAAAATTTAATTTTGAAATGTTTATTCCAAAAAAATCAAATAACCAAGCCCCTCCCCCCTAAAAAACCAACAAAAACTATATTTATTATATTCCTGCGGACGTGCCTGATATGCCAAGCGGAAAAATATTCTCGTGGCCAAATTATCATCGGCGAAAATGTTCGAGGCAAAATTACCATTGGCGAAAATGTTCGATGCAAAATTACCGGTCACGAAACAAGACAAGACATGTTAAATCACATAAATTGCATGTAGATTGTACACGCATGATAGATATGTTACCCCCCTTTTAACTTAGGTTATACAATCAGACAATTTTTCTATCGCACCCTGTATGCTGTGTTATAAAAATTTCCGTCTCCCGAAAATAAATAATTATAAAAAGTGGTAATGATAAGAGAGCGAAGAGAAAAGAATTGATGCTCTGACTATAACTGCCTTTAAGTAGATACTTCTGTATGTATGTATATGAGTCATGATGAGAGCAAAGAAACACCTAATGATGATGTCTCTTTTAACGTTGACAGGTCAGTTTTTATCATTTTTATGTACTACAATTTTCAACCCTAAGAGAAGGCAACGGTGACTTTAAAGAGATGAAGCTAAGAAGCACCCTGTAGCTATACATAAGTAGGTACTATCAAGTCACATATTTTCATTGTTATAGACCTAATTATGACCTTTTTAATGGCTCAAAGTACATGAGGATGTCTGAATGAATCAATACACACACATATTGATATTATTCGATTCATCATGCTGTCATAAAAAGTAATATTCAGAGCCATAATGAAATTTTATATCCTTTTTAATGGCTGGAATAAAAAGGTTAGGAAAAAGGAAGGGGGGGGGGTAAAAATCATATAAAAATATGATTTGTCATTCCTTGACCATGTATAGACTCATTTTCACGTACGTCATCAATTGCATCATAGTTGAGGGCTCAAAGTTGATCTTTTACTAGAGGTGATTTGCTCTAGGCCATGACTATCACTTCTTCCCTTCGAATCGTTGTTCTGTTTTTTTCATTTTTATACTAATCTTTCTTATTAATTATTTTGTCTCTGATTCGAATTCATTACATAGAGAGATTTTGAAAGGATGTTTGCATTAAAATTTTGGGAATCATTCCATCATTATCCATTGATATTTTAAGTCAAAATGTCCTAATGCAAAATAGTTTAAGGTAAGATGTCTAGGGGCAAAATAGAGGTGAAAGTAGCTGGTGTCATAATAAACACTGATATTTGAAATAAATCAAAGTAATTTGAAGTGAAAATCCCTAAAAAGGGATAGATTTCTATAATTTTTACTTCTTTTTTTTTTTTTTGGATAGATTTAGGACGAAAAAAGTAGATAATTAGATAAGAATATTATATATTCATTCCATTGAAATAGTTAATTTTTATCTACAACACGGAGAACAGATTATATAAAGATGTAATAACATATTTTTGGTACATTTTTGGCAAAGATGTAATAGGTTGGAGAATAAGTAATTTCGTATTTTTTGAATAAATTCAATTCTTTTAAAGAAGTCTGACAATCTTCTAATTTAAGTCAAGTATGCCCTGTTCTGTTTGAATACTTGTTGCCAACGAGAATCCAACTTATAATGCCTTTCTCGTAGAATCCCTTGCCCTATTGGCAAAAAACTCGGACAACCAGCTTCCACAAGCCTCTATTGAGGCCAAATTTGAACCCCCAAGCGTGTTAGCCGTAACAAGTAACAGTCGCTTGGTAACAGGTTTGGTCTGTAGGATGGATGCATAGGAACTTCCCATCCGAGCTCCCAGGGCTTTTGGGGTGTCTTGAAAGATGTGTGCGGCCTGATGATGTCTGGTTCTGTTGTCTTCACAGTTGATGTTATAATTGAGGAGGGGGAAATATCTCAAAGCTTCTGCTGTGCATCATAAACCGAAAGAGTATCCGTCCCGTATACATATCAAATTTTTTTCGACGTCTTTTTTCCTTTCAGGGTGTAAATTGTCAAATATGGCGAATTTCTTCCTTTGAGACCTCCATAATCAACGCACGATAATTCACAATTTAATCGGCCAAGCTCAATACTTTGTCAAAAGTGTTTGTAGTATACACTCCCACCTTATTATATGATTCAATCTGACCAATAATGAGTAAGATAAATTTAGTTTAAAAAAAAAGTGGGGAATACGAAATTACTTTTTCCCCAACCCTATATAATACAACTAGCCAATAAATAGATAACATTTTTATAGAACGTAAGGTTTGAGTCTTTCTATTTGTTGGTCCCATTTTTACGCCCAATTCTTAATATGATTGGAAAAAGGGTTTTCATTCTTCTTTTAAAATTTGGTTCTTTAGGCCCCCAATATGGATGACATCAAAATTGTCACATCATGTGAAAACGCACTCTATAGGGAATGGAAATAAATATGTATATGTATACGAAAAAAACCATGGAGCAACTCATCATTCCTCAATGTCAAGAAAAGAAGAATAAAAATGATAATATTATTCTTCTTCTCTTTTTCCTCCCTCCCTTTAACCTCTATTTGACATTGCAAACTCATTTATCTTGACGTGTTGAGTCTATCAATATTGGGAATCAATAATAATTAACAAAAATTATTATTATTGTCTTCAATAACCAGGGTTATTTATTTATTTATTTGTCCACCCTTCCAACCCCAGATTTTTACTTTTATTATTTTGACTGAGCTTTAGTAGGGATGTTCATAAATAATAATCATATAGATGTAAGTCAAAACAATGAACAACGACGCCATTAATCTTTGTTTACAGCCCGGAGAGATTGACAAATAAAATATAGGGAAATTAAGTACCTAGCAAGGTACAAACAGAATGTAACACATGATGTACCACTTTAGTTTACGGTAGTCCAAAATTGTGAAGGTATGTTGGGGCATCCCCAGGATTATATATATATATATTTATTTGATTTTATTTCGAAAATCCGCAGCTGTTTGCTTAGCAATAATTGAATTAATTGCTAAATAAGTTTAAAAATTAACCTTTTGGAAAAAATATATAAAAAATTAAATTTCAAATATAAAAAAACTTTATTCAACAAAATTTTTACATATTTAAATTTTTCGAAAGTATTTAAGAAATTCATGGCTATTCACAAAAATGAAACAAATTCAAAAAGCTGTTGACAAAAAAAATAAATTTTTTGGAAACAAATTTCAAAAATTAAATTTTTCGGGAGAATTAATTTTTTTGGATATTTGATCATGCAAGAAAACTGAGAAGGCAGCCGCCTAGTGCGTGCGACCTCTTAAATTATGTTTTTTATTTTGTAACAATTCTAAATTTTTATGGCCACTTAATGCGGTGACATACTTATAACAGGTGGCTGTTAGACCAGGTTTGACTGTATAATTGATATGAAACTCACTTTGAAGTGAGATTTTCACCCCTGGCCTCTCCATGTGTCTCATATTTGAATCAGGAAATATTTTAGGATTGTTGAGTAGTGGATATTTATGCAAAATATCAATTTACTTTTTGAAAGATGATTCAAGACCTTTGGACCTCCACAAATATATATATTCGTGTATGTTTGTATATTGTACTTAAGAGATAAGGGGAATTTTGAGAGGTGGGACTCTTTAGTTCTTCATTTTATAAACTCAGTCTACTTTTTTTTTCTCTTTAGGAAGACAGAAAAGAGATAAGAAAAACCCATAATATATTGTTGCAAAAAAAAATATAAAAAATAAACTCACAAAAATCGTATGTATATTTTCAAAGACATACTACTAAAATATAACATATTAAATAATTCAATTCTAACGTTACTTATCTATGATAATAAATGCGTAGTCTCAACAATAATAATAGAAGGGAAATCACTCACTTCTTGATATAATATCCCTTTTTATATGTGGCCTGTCAACACAAAAGCAAGACGGAATGATTTGTCTTAAAATTGAGTGTAAATTACATTTGTATTCGTCGACGAATATTTGTCAATTTCTATCAAATCTTCATATTAACCATTTGAGTGCGCCACATATTACACTCGTCAAGTAACCAAAATTGTTTGTCAAAATAAAATCAATAAATTGAGTGATTTGATTTTACCCCCCGGGGTCAATATAAGTCTATTAAATCAAATAAAGGATATAAACTATGTGTAGTTAAAATGCTTGGATGTTGTAATTCATTCCAGTATTTTGAATACAAAACCGGTAATTGACTCAAACATTTCTATACCATATTCTGTTACATGTCAAACATGGACTGAAAAGTCCAGTGCTTAACCCATAGATGGCGCTAATATTTTTTAATTAACATCCTTTTCAGCTAATATCAAACTTCAAAAGACATCTGCCAAAATTTCATGAGAGTCTGTTCCTTTGTTTCTGAGTTATTTTGATAACTTTTGTTCTTTTTAAAATAAGGGATCAAACAACAATTTTGTGTTTTCTTTGTTAAGCCTGGGACTTTTCAACTCATGTCTTATATATGAAGTAAACAAATAAATTAGGATTTTCCCTCTTATTTTTATTTTTTTGTTCAAAACTGTTTTTATGTTGACCCAAAATTTTTTTTTTTTTAAAATAGCACTGTGAAATGTTGAGACTATGGGGTCTCTGACATTAATTCAATTCTAACGTTACTTATCTATGATAATTACGTAATCTCAAAAATAATAATACTGAAAAAAATATTTTTATAAAATCCTATTTTATTAACGAGATTAAAGATATAGTTTTCTTTTAAACGATTTGTATTTTACTCGATCAATTTCTTTCCCCCCAATTGGGAGGAGACTCAATTAACGTTTTAAATATATTAATACAAATTATATTCTTAAAAAATAAACATTTGCCTAACGGAGTAAGTTTTTTACGGAATTCTTTTAATTTTCTATGTATATTTTTTGGTATTATTTCATGTAAGAAAAAAGAAGAAAAATCGATGTCAGAAGAGGGGGGAGGTTTAGTGATTCCCCGTGAAATTGTTACGGAAAAGTGTGTACATCTTTTGTACAAGTAAATTGTTCAAACTCGAGGTGATAATATATAAAGGAGAGGCAGCAAGGAAATTCTACTCTTGTGTGTTTTTCATCATCTAGAAAATTTAATGACGTCACTGTTGAGGCACAATGCACTCTGTCTTATGTAATTGTAAAGTAATCATTTTAAAATCCAGACTTAATTCATTGTAAGGCGACACAAATTAATAATAATAAAATCAATTTCAGAACTAATTTATTAACTAACATTAATTTGTAAAGAGTATATATTAATAATAATGAACTTTCTGTATCTAAACTTTTAGATGTTTATGCAGTCTTTCAACTATATTTGGTTTTTGTCAATTGTGTCTTCATGGATACAATGCAAAACTTGGAAATGTTTTTCCAGACAATGACAAAATTTCAAAAACTCACACGAGGGAATTGTAAGGCCACCCTTGGACACCAATTCAGCCCAAGAACTAGACGTTTCATAATAAAATCTGAAGTCACGTGTATTTCCCCCTAGATTTAGAAAAAAGATCTTTAAAATTTTTTTACCAAAATCTTGCAATATAAGCCAGATCCTGATCTGAACAATAATTGTAAACTTAAGATAATTCTTCTGTATTTGCTGTAATTACTTTTTCGGCTTCAAGAAGTCGAGATTCTTATAAAGTTTCCTATGATTCAATTGCCTCCTCATAATGCTCATTTTCTTATATATTTGACGAAGAGAAGTGACTCGTTATTGATTTCGTAGCTATTTCTCTATCATCCTCCTCATTTAACTCCTCTTTAATAGTAGAACAGTTCCAATAGTTGTTTAATAAGCTCTTTCCTTTCACGAGTTTTTTTACGAATGTCTCTTGAGGATTTGGATTCATCTGAACTGAGAGAAGCAAAGGTAATATGGAGTGATGGGTCTGCATCACTTTTTAATTTCTTCATGGCTTTTAATTAAAGAAGCTCAAAATCATTGGATGTAAAACGCTTATCACAAATCTTGGCATTCTTAATATCAATTGGGTATTTTCTCCTGCAGACTGATATCCAAAGAAGCTGGAACATCAATTTTTTCGGAGGAAATGCAAAATACTGGGCATAGCGTGGATTGAGACAGCAGGCCATGGCACAAACACACATTGTACCTAGAGATGATACCATTTTTGCTAAACATGTCCCAATTAGTGCACTTCGCTTCAATGAAATTATCTGAAATCCCGCAATAGTGACGTCACTACGTGACCTGAATCAGCCTTTATATATAGTCACATTGGCCCAAGCTTCAACTTGATAATAAGATGGAATTTCATTGGTAGGAATTTGATAATCTAGTGAAGGGATGTCCACCTGTGGATCGCAGCCCGCCTAATGTTTAAGTGTGCTCCACTACTCATTCTAACTTCAAGAAGTATTTTGTAGCAAAATTGTCACAATATCATCAAGATGAGTAGAACGCTCATATTACGTACAATCATTGAAAAATATCTGGTATTTTCTGAGACTCTCACAGGGTTGCCAGAGTAGCTTTTTTAAGCAGTTTGGCCTTAAAAAATTAGATTTGGCCTTGTTTTATATTTGATCTCAAATTTCAACAACAAACGGCTAAAAAATCAGCTAAATAAATGGTTTATTGTATGAGGGGGGTAATTCTTTAAGGGCTCCTTAATAAATCATTTTTGAAAGCTTCAGCGGGACAATTGATGCTACTCCCAGAATTTTGCAGAAAAATTGAAGGATTTTTTATTCTTATTTTTTTTGGGAGGGGGAGGAGAAACTTTTTTGAAAATTTTAAAGTTAAATTTTCAACAAGAGATTAAATTTGAACGAATAATTTTTTTTCAGAAAAGTCAAATTGATTTTTTTTTTTTTTTCAAAACCATAGTTTTGTATGATAATAATAAAAATTCCTCCTCAAAGTACAGTCTATAAATAAAACAAACATTCATTTGATTGCTTAAAGGTTCATTCAACTTTTGGGGGACTGTGAGTTATTAGACTGAAACTTTTAATTTCAATTTAATCAATTCACACCCCTAAAATGGAACCTATTTCTATTTCTGATATTACTAAAAATCGGCGAAAAATCCGATACACTAATGCAAGATCAGCTAAGTTTTCCAGCTATAAGCTAGCTTATATTTTTTCATATCATACAAGTAAAAAATCAGCTAGATCTTTCCGAAAATCAGGTAGTCTGGCAACACTACCTAGGAGTACTTAAAAGATAAATTGAAGTTAGTATGGTTGACTTATTTGGCTAACTACCAGAGATGATTACATGCTGCTGATTTTTTTATTCTTTTTGGGCAAGAAGTTGCATGATGCAATAAAGTTAACAACATTTTAAATAAGAATATGCCCTTTATATGATTAATTTACAGTAATTACCTGAGCCAAGAGAAGTTGAATGGAGGTTTGCCTCTGTTTTTTTAGTTACTCACGGCAAAACTCAAAAACCAATTTTGGTCAAACATGGTAATGTGACCATATATAATCTTTGTGGCAAGTTTGCGTTACTCTGAGTCCAACAGGGAGCTACAATTATAACTCCTCAATCGGGGTTTGAATATCATTGACTGTAGTAAGAAAGGAAGTTCACTACCCAGGAGTTAAATAATAAGTACAACAGCAAAGGAATACCAATTCCAAAAAAACGGGCAAGCTAAGGAATACACACGATTTACATACCTACCTGTTAATATTCACTGTTTTTTATATAATTTCGGTGGGAAAAACGAATTAATGTTAAAGAGAGAGATCACCTCCTACATTTAAATAGCATTTCTTCAGAGAAAATATTTAAACTCTTATTCATTTATTTAATTATGCATTTTTAAAACAATCAACACCAAAGATAGACAATAATGCATACGCCAGAGGGAGAAGTGATCACCACAACGACCTATTAAACAATGAACAAAAAAGAGGAAATAGCACACGCAACCTCCTTTTTTCCTTTTCTAATTATTAAAGCTGGTTTTTTCCTTACAAACAAATAACTCTATTTATATAGCAAAGAGATTTAAGAGATTTAACTTGAGAGTAAGAGCTCGTTATATAAGAAGCAAGGAAATAATATAATTTGATTTTTTGCCAAAACATGTAGTTTTTGTTTTTATCTACAGATATAGATAAAAATATTTAGAATAAATGAAATAAGTCAAATTTGTTAAATTGACAAGATGAATATTGTTGAGGAAGATTGATCCAAAATGTACAATAATTTATTTCAAAAAGGCATTCCTTAAAAAAAAATGTTTTTCCTTTACAAGATCTACAAAGAAAATATATTCCTCCTTTTAGCCCAGAACATTTTTTTTCATTTCGTACCCCCACCCAACTAGAGAGAACTCCAGTTGGGGGAGTACGAAATATATTCAACAATGCGATACATTGTCCAATCTGGAAATTTATAATTGTGCAGGAGAGGCAAAATAGAAAAAAAAATTACTCTTAAAAAGTATGCTAGAACTTATAACGAGAGAAATAACAGTTTTGCTGTTAAAAAAGGAAAAACAGTTTGTGCTCGCGCCCATTTTACTTTTTCTTAATAGATTATTCACTTTATTGCTAAACAAACTATGATCCACTTATAATGGACTGTTAATGTACATTGGCTTAGTAGAAGAAATATCTTTAAACAATTTGTCAAATGCTTAAATAAGATACAGCTCTCTCTAAAAATGACAAATAATGACAATATTTCGAGTTAAATGATGATGCCTGGCTTAGCAGGTCATTAGTTTTTACCGATCCATCCATGCATTTAAATAAATCAAATATTAAGCTGCTAGGGTATGGTAAAACCATTGCGTATTATATTTGGAATTATCATCGCTTTTGAAAATATATGCTCCATATTTTCCAACGTGATTTAGAAGCGTAAAGTGTAACAAATACTTTTCGAGACTACTAAAGAACATCTGAAGAATTTTGTTATTCGGATCAAACTATCGGAATTACTAAATAAAACTATTAAGCTCGGATATTTGAAGAAATTCTACTTAGTATGAAACATCCTGACAAAACATATTTTGCCAAACTGAAAATAGATCTATTTGAATGGCTAAATATATATAATTTGGAAAAAGAGCTACCAGAATTGTAATCCAATCCTATTTGGAAACAAAAGTTTATGGGTGTTAAGAACAGTTTATAATAATGTGAACGAGGCAGGTTACATGGATTCAGCACTGTTATAAAGATGACAAATCGTTGTTTTGCAAAAAATGGCTTTTATGAAGCGTTTTGGTCCTCCCAAACATTATTCAAATTGTCATGTTGACCACTTTCATTTTCGTTTTCTTTTCTTTGAGTGTACTTGTAGATCATATTATTTTCATCTATGATAATAAAAACAATTTATTTTATTTCTACTATAGCAAAAATGCACAAACGCTAACTAATAAAAGTATCACGATATCTTTCTTTAAAATCATGCTCCAAACTAATCTAAAATTATACGACTTATACATAAACTGCTCCCAATTTTTAAAAAAACGATAGGGATCAGTTGCCTATAAATAATTGTGTATTTGTAAGCTAAATTCGTCCAGAAAGAAAAATGTAAATTGTGGCGGTTTTTTATTTCACAAAGTAAAGACCAATAAAATTACAATCATTGAAGAATTAATTAAAGGCTGACTGCTTGATTTTTTCTAGCCTTCTTCTAATGTCGTCAATTTGGATAGGCTCAGAATCATTACTTCTTGTGTTTGAGCTTGTAGAAGTATGGATGTCAGAAGGAGATTCCAGTAATGTTTTGCTCCCAATTGTGCTCTGTGGTGCGTAAATCCCTAGATATGAATGATCACCTTGCTTAATTTCCTGTCCTATATCGTCGTTATCCAGTCCTCCAGCGGTTCTCAGGCATTTTAATCGATCAAGGAAATATGTATAAGCCTGACCTGAGGAACTTCCTCCCTTTCCATGATTAGAAACATAATCCGACAAAACAAACCTATTTCATAAATGGCATATATTAACACATAAAATGTGCTCAAGTCTCAACTCACTTGGACGATAATCCTACATGTCCGCTTGCAAGTGTAAAATTAGCATGGTTACTTCCACTCTTAACCTCCATTTCGATATTTTTTAATCCTTTTTCAATATAGTCTCTCAAATATTGAGAGACTCTTCCAAAGAAAGGTTCAAGATCAGCCAGTGGATTTTGTTGTTTAAAGTTATAAAGTTCTTTTAATCCTTGTTTTGCCAATTCCTTCTCCTCAATCTTCTTGAATATCTTAGCTAGGGTTTCATTATGAGTCTTTGAAAATTGAGGCAGCTTTGAAGTACTGGATGACACCTTGTAACATTCTACAACTTTCTTAGTTCCTAAGACACCATTCATCAACTTTTGAAGATAGGGAACGAGCTCAGAGTTTTCAGGATCGCTTATTTTCCCAAGATGATTCATAATATCAGGTCCTTTAATATTAAAACGAATATTAAGATGGTTAAATAATCCATTATTGTATTCAAATGAATTAATCACCTTTAGCTTTTGCAAGCGTATAGACAATCGTTTTGACAGTTCTTAAGTGAGTATCTGCCTCTTGCATTTTCCAATAACTTTGAGGATTAGCCTTAAGAAATTCATGAAGTTCAGCCAAGAGGACATCAATCTGAATTTGAGGCATCTCCTGCTCAATTCTTCGAATAATTCTCCATAAGCACTTCATAACTAAATCTGCAAATTTGGGACTGAGCCCTGAAGTAGGAACATACTTTTTCAAGAGCTTCAAGAGAACACATGTAACGTTTGTATGATTTGAACGATCGACAATTTTAATTGTTACTATATACATGTCCTTGATAAGTGACTTACTGTCGGGGAGTTCATGTACCTTAGGCTCTGTCAAAATGTTGATCATAACCTACAAAAAATAGAATGATAATGTAGTTATGAGATATAGTAATTCCACTGGGTGGGTGGCATCTTACTGCGATAAGGTTATGTAAGTGTGCTAGAGAAGTATTTTTTGGGATATCTGATCTATGGTAGAGATACATTAATACCATCGTAGTAAATTGGAATAGCTTAACAACATCTATCTGGTTACAATTATCATTAGACATCATGGTATACAAAACGTGTTTATACTTATTGTAACAAGCAACGATGAATTGATCCAGTCTATTTATAACAAATTTAACTTTTTCAGAATCTTTGATAAGGTCATCTAACTGAGTGAAAGCATTGAGCGCAGTCATCGTATCCAATGACAACACTTGAGATAAAACAAGATCTATTTCCTTATAAACTTTGTTATTGTCATTGCAAGGGATACTTCCAATATAATTAGAATGATTTTGAAGAGATGGTGTCGAACTAAATCTTTTGGATGTTTGTGTTTTTGGAAGAGAGACATCTTCAAAGATATCATCCAGATTATGGCTTATCAAACGAGGTCCTGACTCCGTTATTATATGTTCAGATACAGCTTCTATTTCTTTATAATTAAGAGTAAAGGCCCCACTGACCTTTGAACGTTGATTATTATGGCTGTTGGATTGATTATTAATATCTTCATTAATATCATTTATATTATTTTGGTTGACCATTTGCTGTTCTGCTAAGGAGGACTCTGTCTGGCCAGGATTTGGATTAGACCGACCACTCTGAGCTGCTTTAGGTGCTGGTGAATTATTATTCGCGTTTTTGTCATTTGATGGAGACGTAGCTATTTCTTGAGGAATAACTGATTGTCTAGTCTTTGATGCACGCTTAATTCTTTCCTCCAACATGGTCATTTCCTTCTTTGGTAAATTACCAATCATTTTATAGACCTTTTCCCCTTCCTAAACACAAAATATACAAATGAGACCCGAAATCACCCGAAATGTGAAAAACTCTTACTTGAAAATATGTCTCAGCAATTGTGTTCATCGCTGCGTTTCTAACACTCGTATCTCGATCAGATATTTGTTTTGCAACCTCCTTTAAATTGTTACTAGGAGAGGGTTGAAGCACACTAATTCCATAGCCTTTAATCAAACGAGCTAGTTCATCTAAACATTCTGTCCTTTGCTTTGAATTTTTAGATAGAAGACCATTCATAAAGAAACTGACCAATTTATTCGCAGCATAGACCTGAGACATGATCTTGAAAATTTCTTTTATTGAATTTCTTATAGGTTCCTAAAAGAAAAGAAGAGTAACAAATAAAAATAATAAACAGGAATGGGCACTTGGAAGAGTGCAGAACCTCCGTCTAAAATCAAATTTAGTTTAGTATCTCGATTTATTCAAAAGTTATGATAGATGATGTATTTTTATCTCCGCCAACGAAGTTTAACAGAAGCTATGTTTTTAACTCTTTTTTGTTTGTTAGTCACCAAGATATCAGTAAAAGTGAAGGATTGATTTTGATCAAACTTGTTACGAAGATTATATATGGTCAGAGTAAGTGGCTATTAAATTTTGAGAGGTTAAGGGCAAATGTAACACAAAACGTAAAAAAAAAAAAAATCATAATCGATAATAACTCAATTTATTTTTACCGAAAATTATGTGCTCTACCAAGTGCCGATTCTAGTTTAATGGCCTCTTACTGTGGCCATATATAATCTTCGTACTTTTGTTGTATTCCTGCTTACTTACAAACAAACAGTTAATCTCTGTTCCACTTTGTTGGCGGAGGTATTCAAAAGAAAATTTACACAGTAAACTTAATTGCCTTCATACCTTTGGATCCCCAACTTTGTTAACCAAATATGGAACAAAAGAAGTGGCCTCAATCTCATGAAGAACGTAGGAATCTTCTGCTAAAATTTTAAAAACCGACTTTAGGTAGTCCAACCCTTTCATTAATACACTGGGATTTGTTTCAAAGAATCTAAGAGTGAACCATTTGAGGATCAGATCCAAATTATCCTTGAGTCCGTCCAAGTCTTTAGGTAGATATTTGATTAGTGAATCAATTACTTTAATGTGTTGTTTGAAGTCATTATGAAACATTTGACTTACAAGTGTTTTGTTAAAATTTGTATTCGTCAATTGATCATTCAATTGTTCAACAAACTCAGGTCTTGGAGTTATAAAATTCCATTTCAATACTTTAAATTTAGTTTCATCCTTAAATCTAGAATTTTTTAGATTATCATTTATATATGGAGCATACGTATCTTCTTCTTTCTTTTTTTTATTAGAAGCAACTGCTGCAACATTTTCAAAGCGAGACTTGGAGGAGGAAGTTTTTGCTTCCTTAGGGTTCCCATCTGAGGAAGACGCTTTCTTTCCACCCTTAGTAACTTTTTTTTGAGGTGCTTTCTTTGATAAAGGCTTTTTGGGCACAGTAAAATCCTCTTCAACTTCTGTGTCATCTTTATTAATATCATTAGAAGATGATGCTGCAGATACAATTTTGACTTTAGGAGCAGATGACGGTCTCACTACTTTAGCCTTAGGTGCAGCTGCTTGAAGTTGAGCAGCCGATTTGCCGCTTAGCTCTGCTTTTTCACAAAATTCTTTGATTTTTGAAAGCTTAATATTATCCAAATCCGGCATAAACTTCATCATTGAAGATTCTCCTAAAAATTTCATAAGGACTCCAAGAGCTTCACTGGAAGAATCTCGAACACTAGGGTCACTAACACTTAATTTTTCTAACAGAACTGTAATATAGCTTTTGAGAAGTTTTTTGTTTGATACTAATAGAGCTGGACACTTAGCAAAACAGCGTGCCAGATATTTTGCACTTTCAGCATTAACTGCAGGTGTTTTGTGCTTTAATGAGGCCAAAACATCCTCCTGAATCGTTTCAATACCAAGGATAGGATACATGGCATCTACTGCTTCCTGAAGACCTGATACGACAGTAGTTTTTTTTTCTTTAAACTTTTCCAAACATGCTGGCAAAAGAATAACTGCTCCTTGCTTAAAGGATAATCTAAGTCCCTTAGATATTCCAGCAATACACTGTGCAGCTATACCTACTATTATAACATTAGTATCCTTCGAAATAACTTTTTTTAACACAAGAACTAATTCATTAAAATCTCCGGGTACAATCTTAGGTGTTTTGGTCAAAGGCAACAAGGTATCCAATGCTTCTTTCCTGGCCTGCCACTTTTTTTCTTCGACCAGTTCAAAAAAGTTTTTGGGTATTTTTGAAAGAATATCAACAGGTTCAATGAGATCGTAAGGATCAATGGCTTCCTCTTCAGAATCTGCAGTTCCTACACAACCATTTACATCCCCGTTATCTTCATCACCTGCAACTAAGCTAAGAGCTTGTTGTGATCTTATAAACCTTGCTGGTTTTGCTTTGCCAACATTTTCAAGTTTTTCAAATTCTGTTTCAAGCTCTGTTAATTGCACAGGCTTCAAGGCGGTTAGTTGTGTTTTCATTATTTCTCCTACCCATCGATATGACTCAATTATCAACTTTTTACATTCTTCTCTAATGCCTTTATCTCGATGGTCTAAAAGGGGAATTCCGGACTTGAGTAGAGGAGATACTTTAATTACCTTCGTTCCAAAAGCTCTAAGACATGCTGTAATGATTGTTATACATCCTGCGACTGTTTTAGGGCTCTTTTGACTTAAACCCTTAAAGAGCTCTTCAATGACTTTGTCATGTGTTTCTATTTCACAAAACATGAGACATATTTGTCCTGCTAGGTCTTTGGTTTTAGCTTTTGAAGCACCAACACATTTGGAAACAAGTCCTTCGATGATTTCGGATGTATTACTACCAGCAGAATCACAATTTTGAGCATACGTAAGAGCTGCTTGAAGACCCTTTTCTTGTGCCACAGCATTTATATCCATTACAAATTTTTTAATAAGGCCGTGAAATTTCCTCCACTGTTCATCATCTCCGTCTAAACTATTAAACAACTTTACGACCTCTTCGTAACCGTGGAGTCGGGCTTTCCATATTTTATGTGTACACCTTTCTTCAACGGGTAGTTTAAGATATGCGGAATCATCTTCTGCCATTTTACACTGTAATCATTCACAGGAATTTATTAAATCTTCTGGAAATAAATAAAAATGAATAATTTGTAAAACACGAAGGAAAATAATTAGCCTTTCAATCTATTAATAAGTGATTTATCTCCTGAATCAAATCAAAGCAATTTCATAATGTTATACAGAGATACCACTTTTCTATTTGGAAAAATGTGAAAGAGAGAGGATTCAAGGGATCAAAATTCAGAGTATACTTACAAATGTTATTCTATTCAAGAATCAATAACTATTGACAACTCTTCTAAAAACTATCCTAAACTACTGTAACTTACACTAAGTCGCACTAATTTGTAAACTTAATATGAAGTTATAATGACAACGTACATAATTATCAAGAGTTTTTATATCCGTTGAATTCTTTAACACATTTTAAAACATGATTCCTGATAAGAACTTGTCAACTCTCAAATAAAAACACATTACTGTGTCTTCCATTTTTGAATAGGTAATTATTTTATGAATTACTAGTGGTATTACCCGACATTGGCCAGGATAATTAGGCGTGGGATATAATACTGATTTTTCTTTAATAATATATAAGAGATAATTCCCGAAGAATTCCTCTGTGTTACTTCCATTTTTCATGAGCCCACTTACACGTAACTACTCAGTATCAATTCAAATGACGTGTTTTCTCCTCAAGAATGAAAAAATAGTAATAAGAGTTTGAGAAAAATAAATTAATAAATTGGGATGACTGATGGGTGCTTTAGTCTTAAGATCGCTCACCAATAAAAACAAACAAAATTAAACTTAACATATCAGTGTTATATTTTATTCAAATCTTAACATATACCGAAAATGCACATGAATGATGGATACTTAAGAGACCAATAAAAAACAAAGTAAGAAACAGTGCTCTCGTTATAGAGCACACGCCTTCAATATTTAATCATCTGACTATATTATTATTTATTATATAAGAAATTTTATATGATTTACATCAGGGAGCACTACATATATACAATGCACCATATATACACGTTCCCTTGCAATATTTAATCAATACGACTACATTCTTATTTCTTAGATCAAAAGATGTTTATGATATATACTGTGGAGCACTATATTCAGTGCTCCCGGTGACTTGACAAGGAGATTTTTCTGCATGACATATTACCCGCCTTTTCATATTTTTATATGATTGGGGTCTAACTTTAATGTTATATTTCCTTGAGACTGATAAATTTTTCCTTCAAAAAAAAGTATGTACAGATTTGGATGAGGAGTCTAATCAAAAAAACTCTAAGCTTTAGCTATCATAATAAATAATTCCATACTGACAAATAGTAATTTGCTGTTATATCATGATATATTTGAAAAAATCATGCGATGCATGTCTGATCCTCTCTTAAAAAGTAATATAGTAATAAACAGGAACATTATTTTTTGTCAAATTCTTCTTTTTTATCCTAGCCTACTTTTATGTTAACGTGTCACAAATAGTTACTGTAATTGTAAAAAGATAAGTTTTTTTTAATTAAAAAAATTGCCGGTTAATTGGTTATCAGTTGTCCTCGTCCATTTATCGGCATTCGAAAGCTGAAAGAGTCCATTTCGGTCGAGCTCTTATTTAAACCATAGATTATTTTTTTAGAGCTATCAACAAATTTATAATCTATATTAACAATAATAATTGTAAATAAAAACTTATCAGATATTATTATAATAAATAATTATTATTTTTTTACCAGGTATCTAATAAATTGGTATATGAGAAGATCTTCTTTTATTATCTTTGTTATTTCAATCAGATGCTTTACTAGTGTAGCAAAAAAGAACATCGTAAGTTGAAGGCATATTTCCCATCTCGGAAGAATCATCACATTCTATGCAAATTATATATTCATTTTGAACTAATTGACGATTAAATAAAATAACTTATTAAATCAAAACAGTAATGATTATAATATAGAGATTGCGGGATTTGAAAATTGAATAGTGTATCCAGATGTTATGTAATCCATGTTTAAACTAGGATGAAGATATTTTAGTTTAAAAATAAAAAATAAAGAAAAGAGGATTGACTAATCAGATTAAGGAAGTGGGGTAATATTTTGAGATTAATAAATTTACAATAAAGTTTTTTTTTTTATTCAACATTTTGATTTGTGTCTTCCTTTCATTAATTGTACTTCCACACGATCATTCGATTTTCATATTCCTTAATACTGACATATAAAGTCATAATACTGCTTATTTAATAAATTTATATAAAGTCACAACACAAAATTTAGAATGAGTTAAATGGCTTTTCACTTGAGTTTGAACCCTTGATAAGTAGTAATTCTTACTATCTCATTCACTTCCTCTGATATTTTTATAGCAATCAATTTTACTTCAGGAGCCAACCATTATTTATCTACGTCTACGTAAGTACAAATGAAATATTACCAACAGACTACTTTTATAAAACAATGATAGAAACAAGTAATTTATAAGCACAATAATGTAAATAAGTTTATTGAAATCATTATTCAGCTGTGAAAGGTACGTATATTTTAAGAGGATGTATTAATTTCAGATAATTTCTCGTTCAAAGATTCGATAAGACATTCTTGAATCATAGGCAAGGTTTCTTTCGCGGAAATAATTAAGTTTTGTATCTGCGACGATAAAACCGTTTGCTCCATGATGCCATCCTGCAATAGAGCTACAATTTGTTCTAATGAAGGCTGATATCCAATAACTATATTCCCGTCATTTTCTTCGTCAGTGATGCTCGCGTGAATTCCTTCTTCTTTTTTACAAGGATCGACGAAAGCCCTTTTTTTATGCAGTCTCTGAAATAATTGAGAGTAATTGGCTATTAAAATACAAACTACATGTGTGGTGCGTCAACATAAATCAATCTTCAACAAAAAACAAGAAAATCCCAATATATCTTTGTACTTCATATAAACAAAGTCCAATATTTCAGACATATTTGAGTCAGTTATGCACTTTCTATTCAAATTTGTAGGATAACGTAAAATACCCAAGAAACTAAGCCTTAGTTTAGAACCTTTATTTGATTTATAAGATTTATATTGCCCTCGATATGATCCCTTTTAAATAAAATATATCAATTTATCACTCTTGTATTGTGATGATTAATTTTAGTTACTTTAAGAGGGCAATTTGCAGTTAATAAGAATAAATTGTGATAGAAATTGACGATAATTAATCCAAAAATACAAATGTAAACCACACTCAATTATGAGAAAAATCCTTTTAGCGGAGCCTGGTCACATATAAACTCGTTTAGAAAATATAATTCACTCACGACTGAGGAACCAATAGCCAGATCAAATAAATTAATGGATGCATCAGATAGAGCAAGAGACGCTGCAGTGATAGCCGTTGCCACAGCAGATCCATCATTTTCGAGCACAGTAATAAATACATCGATTTTGGACTTGGGATATAAATGAAGACAGACGGTGGAGCGAAGTGTTTCTGCTAAAAATAAACTGATATTTTTTTCGTTTGAATTATCTGAAGTGTCCCGAGATGCAAATGCAGTTTCCTTGTACTCAACAGACAAGATTCCAGTCGTGGAGGAGAAGTCCAATTTCTTTTGGATTTCCCGAGGACCAAATACAGAGGCAATTACTTTAGTCAGTCCCCTTTCGATGTAAGCAGAGCCTTTACATTTTGTCAAGACTCCCACCTCACAAACTAAAATGTAATTTTAAACAAAAGATACACTTTAATCAATCACATTAGTACTATATAATTCTACGAAATATTAATTAAACAATCAAATAGATCACTTACATAGAGATCTAACAGATGAATCCTTAAGTCTTTCGCCATCAAGTCGATATTTATCTTTTTCCCCTTTGTTTTCATTTTTGAGGAATATCCGATAGTCTTTTGCATCCGAAGGACTCTGAAAGCGGCGAAAATCCGTTTGCTTCTTATTCATTTTTGATTAAAATTTAATATTTATTATTTAAATAAATAACAAAACACTCATGTTATGATAACCTCATGGATGTTGTTTATTTACAAAATAAATTTCAAAGGTACCAACGGAAAGGAATTGAAATTTTGTATATTGTATACACTAGGTGTAACTTGTATAAGCAAATTGTACAAGTTGCAACCAAAAAATGAGATGAGTAATTTTAAATGAAGAATTTAAAGTACTTTGGACGAGGATCATGTAATAATAGAATATTCCATAAATTATCCACATATTAATAGTTTCTTTTTTCACTTATTTGATACAAATTACTAAAACATAACAATAAACATTCTGTGGCACATTGTAAAGCCCAAATACCCAGAGTGAATTATTCATAAATACATGATAACTACGTAATTTTAATTGATGAAAATGGAATGATGGTATCAATGTATAATTGGTAATTAGAATGACTCACGTTGTCAATAAATAATGCATCTTAAGACAAAGAAATCGAAACTTGTACAATTTGCTTATACAAGTTACAACTCCTACGGGAAAAAATTAAATCATAGTCGTTTCGTTCATTACAGCATGTGTATCAAGTGAATAGTTAACCGATTGGCGATTAGTGATTTATACATAAGATAAATACTCAATTACCATATTACTATCAACTAAAAGATAATGCCATTTAGTCTAAACAGATCTGTAGTCATAATAAGATCATTTACTCTATTAGTGTACCTCACTTCCACAAAAGTTTCTTTTATCCTTGCACATTAAGAGTAATATTATTAGTTGATGGTATTATGATTATGGCTCATTAACGGTATTAAGTATTTACCCTAGTTGGATATTTTTGGTTGTTCAGACTTTAACAAAAATAAAAACCATTTAATCTTGATTAAATTATATAAACACTCCCCTTTACAAGTTACGACCACATTAATTACACGATTTGATTTATTTGCATAACTAACCCCAAAAATAATTATGTATTTACATGAAATATTTTTGGCTAATGGTTTATTACCGAATTCGTTTGTGATTAAAAATCATACATTATTATTAATAATAATAACTCAAATAAATAAGATTATCTTCTCAATCTATTCTTGAATGAAATAGCTATCGCGATAAAACATATTTTGAACTGGTTTTCGAATTAAATTGTACCCAAAATAATATTCAAGAGATGTGAGAAAATCAAGCCCAAATGAACCCAAATCAAGGCCCAATGAATAGCCTGTGAAATCTACATTGAATCATCATCTTTTTCTTTTTCCATTTTTGATACCATATACCACGAATCCTTTTCTGCATTGGCAACTCAGTGCCTATTTCATTCAATATTTCAAGCTTTCCGTTATTCCAAAATTATAGGGGATATATTGTGGATAAAATATTATAAATTCATGATTGTATAGAATGCATTTATATCATTTCAAACTATGTCATAAAATTTGAGAAATAATATAATGGGTCTGAATGATGGCATTATAGCATAATTTTTAATTTATCAAAATAAGAGACCAGATATTTTTATAGCTATAAATAGTATAAAATAAACAGCATTTATTTCTTTGATATACTAAAACGATACAAAACAAGTATTAATACTAATAAAAAATTAATGCGTTAAAAATCTAGAATGAACGATAAAAAACTAACTAAAGTATAGTTTAAAATCTAATGATGATATGGATACGAGGGGTTGGACATAATATTCAGTGTGACTGCAATTTGATCAATGACCTGGGTTATTAATATAATAACCAAAGCTAAAAAGGGGGTTTCAACTATTAGAGACTAGAAATGATTATTTCAAAAATAGTTAGACGTCATTGAATCGAGCATAACCGTAGTGATTATTATAAAAAATAATAATAAAACAATTTAAAATTTGAATTAGACTAATTGCAAGATAAGTATATAAAAGATTAATCCATTATTATAGGTATAAAAATAAACTAAATTAAGCTCAAACTGTCTTGCATTCCATCGCGAAAAAAGTTGACTTTTCTTTGATCGATTTATCACACCAAAAAAAGTCAGGTTAAGAAAAATATAGATTTTAAAGTAAAATTGTGATTTTTGGCACTAAAATCCAAGGATTTTTTACCGGGTTAAAGTACGAGATTTCGATCATTTTGATGAACATTATTGTATATATACAAATATAAATATTTAATATGACAAAGGCTATTTAAATGAGATATGTTTGACAATATATTGTTATGAAATGACAATTAAAAAAAAACACACTTCACGATGAGATCCTTTTTTTTTCTAAAAATGTGTGTTAGGATTATAGATAAAAATATATAGGTCTATATATGTGTGTAACTACAAAGCTCCGGAACTAATAGGAATGAGGTCAATTCTTCTGTATTTTTTTCTAGAACTAGAGACATGATCTTTGAATAATAATGGATCAAATCGAACGGAAGATTTCTTGAGAGGCATATATCCAAACTTTGATGCAAAGTGATTAATACATTCCTGTCTTTGATTAAAACATTCATTCTTACTAGTGAACCTAAAATATTCATATATAATTATAAACGATAATTAAGAATGACAAATTAAAACTTACGATGAATCCCTTTTGGCATATTTGAACTGTTTCCTTTGAGTGACTTTGATGGGGGATTTTTTTGTGATTGAGCTCACTAAGAAATTCATGAGAATATCTTCACAGTTCTTAAGTTTATTCACAAGCTCTTTTGTTCCTGGAGGAGAAGCTTTATAGTAAAGTGTATGATAATATCTGTGATAGAATGCCGAGCCAGTTAGCACCATTGATATTTCATTCAACCATTTAGAAGTATAGACCCATGATTTTTTGATATGATCCCAATAATGGGAACGCCCTGGATATCCAACAATGCGATCAGGGAAGTTTTTCCATACCCCAAAGGCAAAATCAATTTCCTCAGTCGTTAAAAGACTATCATCGTCAAGAGACAAAACTGCCTCTGTTTCGATTAAATCCAAGGGCATGAAACGATTACTTACGTCCTTTACAGGTACATGATGTATTGGAATTTGACGTCTTGAACTCATTGAGGAAATGGACGGAATTGAACTTGAGGCATTATTCGCAGACATCCATAAGATAACAATCTAATTCAAATATAAGTTTTTTTTTTAATTAACATGGTTTGTATGAAATTATAGGAAAAAATAGCTAAAAAAAAGAAGAGTGAATTCTAGTAAGTTGATATATATATATAAGGCAGCATTTTTTACCGACACCTTTATAAAACATGTATTAACCAACATACATATAAAATACACTTTTATATTTTTAACCAGGTATATTGGCACACTTTTTATCAAATAAGTTATCCTGTTGTAGGGGTAGCTTGTCGTCAACACATCAGTTATTATGAGGAAAAAGGCCCACAGGATTATTTCTTGCCAGATACAATATTATTATTATTATTTTTATTTATCATACAAATTTGTCAAATGAATTTTTACTGTTCCGACTAACTTAGATCCAGCATATTTAATAGTGATTAGACGATTAATCAGAATCGGAGAATTCAGAGCTTTTTCTGGAATCAGCATCGGAAAAATACTGTTTCATTTCCGAATCCGATTCTTATGTATTATTATTTATTACTGGTATTAAACTATTTATACTTTTTATCTAAGCTATGAAATGTATTTTTTAAATATATCCGTGAAGATACAAAAAAAACAAAAAAAAAAACGAGCATGTGTATTTATAACTCGAGTCTTATAATTTTATCAGATATTGAAATAAAATAATTTATGATTTTGAATACTCGAAAAATGAGTAATGAGTAAAAAGAAATTACAACATGAATTACATTTACAAAAACTTATTCCCTAAAATAGCAATTCTTGTACCAACAGCATGTGTTTAGAACACGTTTAGCTTTTGTTCAATCTGTTTCTACATAGTTTTCGAGCATGGGAAATAATAAATTATTTAATTACGATATTTTATAAAATTATATATCTAGGAAAGCCTGAATTTGTATAATTTACAATTTATTTTATCAATTATAATTCTTAGAAATTTTCGGGAAATTTTTTAATAACTATTATTTAAAATATTAAAAAATTGGCATCGGGAACTTTAGCTATAATCACATCAGAATCGGCATTCAGATTTTTTTTGGAATCGTCCCATAACTAATATTTAAGAGATCATAGAAGAGAGTAGAAGGGAGGTTCATAACTCCTCCACTGTTTTCTTTTCTAAAAACCAGGGATACAGATGCAAAAATAAAGCTGATCATATCCCTCTTTGTTCTATAGAAGGATTCGTGACCGATAATTTCATTCCCTGTAAAATTCATCCCCGGATATTTCATTCTCACACTGAAGAGGGATATTTAGTGACGTCATACGGTTTATGTTTTAAAAAAGTTAGTAGATTTTTTTTGTGTAGGGATGTAGAAGGAGGCCTGGGGAGTCGGCATGTCAACAGAAGATATTTTTGTAAGAATGCGAAGAGAAGGCGCGAGCTAGATATATGGCACGCCTGAATTAAGACCCTTATTAATATCAGCTGCCCTTTATAGGACTTTTTTTTTTGAGGGGGAGGGGTAGAGAAAATGAATCACTGCTATAAAGAGGATAACCTTCTAAATTTAAGTTCATTAATATTAATTTAATTATGTATATTAAAACAATTAACACCAAAGACAATTGAGAAATCGTACTTCAGAAGGAGAAGTTTACATCACGACGACTGATTAAATAATGAACAAACTATTTAATAAGTCGTGTGTGTGTTAACATATTCCTCTAAAAGAATCATTCTCTCCTATCTTTGTTGTAAATTGATTTTAAAATAAATGTATATAAATTTTAATACAATTATCATATTTCCCCTGCACTAATGCTATTTTAAATGCAGAAGGTTCTCCTAATTATAGCAGTAATTTATTTTCTCTCCCCAAAATCATAAAAAAGTGGCTGATATTAACATACATAGGTCTTAATTCAGTAATACCAAGGTTAATGGAAATATAAGGCTATACCATCATCTAATGGTGCTTACTAGAATTTTCACTTTGATGTACCATACAGACTGCCGGCAAGACAGGCAGATTTTGAGATCATAGAGTATAACAACAGTATATTAACAGCATATAACACAATGAATTATATGATCAGTAGTAACAGTATATACTCTTTGACGTAACCATTAAAAAGCATGATGGAAGTCAATCATCAGTCGGAAAAGCGTTATGGTATATCCTTGTATTCCTATTAACCTTGAGTACAACCATGTGTCTCGACTCCACCTTCTCTCTAGAGCTCTTACAACAAACCCATCGCATCAGATACGGGTATGAATGATAAATGGTATTTATAGATCATAACTGACGTTATCATAATTCTTTAATATTGAGTAGGAATGGATTCCCATTCCGTGGATCACTACTCTTGCCCCTTCACATCAATTTCATTATCTCGTTTTATCTTATTTTCCTCTTCTCGCAGTTCAGATCTACATAAATAATAAGCAATTGTGCTCAGGCTTCTCACCTGCTGTAAGTTAAGTTCTGGATTGAAACCGTAAGACATCACACAATTAAAGTGGGAATGAAATGACCTAGCACCAGAAGGATTCTCTTAAGATGTCGATAAAATAAAGTGTTTTCTTATAACCTACGTAGTAGGCTTGGAAAAATTGTGCCATTTTTTAAATTTTTTTTTGCCATTTTTTCCTTAGATTGAGTGTCGTTTATATTTACCTTGGACGTATAGGAACTGGCAGAAACCCTTTTAATAAGCTTATATAAAGGCGAGGAGTGAAGAAAGCTACTATTATAGTAGATATGCGTTAAATTAAAGGAATTTGGGACAAAGATCACAGCCGTAAATTTAGTAAACTTTTTTATTGCTAAAGAAGACTCAAAGAAAGGAAAACTATTCAATACATCCGAGTAACTTGGAAGAGTCACTAATCCACCTGGTGAGGAATTCCAAACATGACTCTCTCGCGAGGCTCTAAATCTTGATATTCTTGAGTTAATGATCTGAAATGAAAAAACAAAAAGCAATTAGATTTGATTTATTACTCCAATAGAAATTGTAGTGCTCCTTCTATCCAACGAACCTCTAGTGTAGTCGTTACAATGTTTTCTACGGACTTCAAATATTGATTCCATAGAATCTGCGTTTGTTTTCTCATAGAGAAAATTCTTCCTTGAGGGATGGATCTCAATATCTCTGGAACTTGTAAAAGAAGACGTTCATCTGCCATGACGACAGCAGTTGACCAATCAATTATTTCCGAAAAAGGTAAGATCCAATCATTTGAAAGCACAACCGGGACACAACCAGCTTGTAAGGTTTCTAGAAAACGAAAAGAACCCAGTCGACGACCACGGGGGACGAGACAAAATGTTGAATTCAATAATAAGGAGTCATAATCCCACCTTTAAGAGAGGGAGAGAGAAAAAAAACATTTTTACATTTAAGAAAAGAACTAAACACCTTTAAAAGTAACAGAAATAAAAAGCTTACGTATAATATTACATTAAAGGTTAATAATGATTTGCCCTCTGTGCACTTGATATGTACATATATCCATTTATATATTCAATAACTCATTTAGGTTGATGAACTTTATCTCTACATACAAGTACGTAGAAGTATATGTACATATTGCTTACATTTTACAAAACTAACAATTAAGAAAGTTAACATAACACATTCAAATTTCTATAACTATGAATAGGGTTCAGGGCTTCCACAGGGGTGGGCTATAGCCGTCCCTTAATGAAATATTTTTTGGTTTTTACTAGAAAATTTAATTTTTGACATTTTTTTCCACAAAAATTTAATATTTTAATTTTTTTTCTCAAAAAATTTAATATTTGAAACGTAACTTAGGATTTTTTTTTTTAATCCAACTTTTTGTTAACAGCTGTGGATTTTCGGATTTTTTTCCCCAAAATATTTAATATTTTGATTTTATATATTTCAAAAAATTGAATATTTTATGTATAGCTAAAATATTTTTTAATTTTGTTTCTCCAAAAAATTAATATTTGAAAAGTAATTTCGGATTTTTTTTTTTAAATCGAACTTTTTGTATACAGATGTAGATTTTCGGAATTTTTTATTTTTTTTCTCCAAAAATTGAACATTTTATGAATAGGTAAAAGATTTTTGATTTTTTTTTCTCCAAAAATTTAATATTTGAAACGTAATCTTGGAGCGCTATAAATAAGTAGTGATGAAAATCGTGTGTATTTTGTAGAATATTTTAGAAATAAGCAGCTTAGCAGTCATGCCATTTTATTAGATCTGCTACAATCAGTTGTCGTGAAAGAGAACGGAAATAAACAAGTATATTGGGAAGAATTACTCCGATCTTAATCCTCAATTCTACTTTGAGTCCAACAAGGCCTTACAATTATAACTATAAGGTTATTATCCGTCTTTTAAGAGCAAACACAAATGTATCTTTCTCCTTCTTTACTCCATAAAGATAAATAAATTATTCATAATATCTTGAGCATTAAAAAACACATCTAAGAAGAACCTGACAAGAGAAAAAGATCCCTTATATAAAATACTATGTAGAGTCTGTAGATCTACAAGTTTTTTTATGCGTATAAATAATAGTATGAAGCATGGCTGACAAGTTTCTTATGTCAAGACCTATACAGATTTAGAGTTGTACACAATATGACCATAATGGCTGCAATATTTTTTTTATAGTTTGCGGTCTCATGAGTCTTTTTTATTTTTATTAATTTCAATAACTGTTATCATTAGTCTATAATTTTTCAAAGAGAGCATCTAAATATAAAGTAATCAGCTGTATGTATACTCATGAATGACGGAAAGTAAATAAGTACAGATTCAACTAATAGGAAATCCAAAGTTAAAAAAAAAAGAAACATAAAATGATGTTGGTCACTTTGAAAATTTGAAGAATGTTTTGAAGAAGATAAAGAATATGAATGACTTATGGAGGCATTATCTTGGTATAAATATTATCCCCGGATCGGGATTCCGTTCCAACTCACTATTAAGATTTACCATGACGTCATTTCTAATCCATAAATAATTCATATCCGTCTCACTAGTCATCACTTGTCTCCAGTGCTGACGACTTGGTCCTCACTCTACACCCCTACACAAAACCTACTAAATAGTTAAAAAACCTAAGCCGTATGACGTCACAAAATATCTCCTTTAAAAATGGTAATGAAATGACATGGGATGAATTTTACAGAGAAATAATTTGCCGGTCACGGGAATGACTGGGTCCTAAAAATACTTATTTATAAAAAACCATTAAATATAGATAGCGACCGTCGAAGCTGGCTATCGAAGAAAGCATTGGGAAAATAGGATAGGTCCTTTATTGTTCATGAAGGTGTCGGGGAACTTTTTTATAGCATTACCCCAAAAGAACTTGTAGTAAAGTTACTTTACCCCCAAATTAGTGCAGAACCATCCCCAGGATTATTATTATTAATTGTTTATAAAACAATTTAAAAAATTGAATTTTTGCTGCACTTTTTAACTTCTTTTTTTTTTCAGAAAAGAAATCGGTAATAAAAATTCCACTTCCATGTTTTATCACGGTAATTAACAACATCCACTCTCTTTACCCCAATTTTTTTTCCTAAATTACCCCTGTTCCCCGACCACAAATGGTTTATGCAAAATATTTTATGAAATTGACTTCACAAAACATATTATTTTCCTCGAGGTAACCGTGATTTATGTACAGGGAGCGGGGATCAGATTGTCGCCTACTTTAAACCTTGATAACTTGAAGACGACATTATCAAATAAAAAACCGGTTACCAAATAGGAAAGCTATTCTCGTCAGCTGACGATACGTAGTTCAGTTAGCATCATGCCGTCATCATATGATGAGATAAAGAGCTATAAGTGGAGGTCCGCCGTAGTCATGGCATTGGTTAAAAATGGAGGTGAAATCTCCAATTCAACGATTGCTTCAACCTTAGGAGTGAATTTACGGACTGTTCAGCGTATCCGTAAGAAGCTAGAGGACATCTGGGATGTTGATACCACCATAAAGAGGGCACCCAAGGAGGAGGGCGCCGACAGGAAGGTCAGGGACACCAACTTTGTCGACAAGGTGAAGAAGATGGTTGAGGATGACCCTACCAGGTCCATGAAGGCCATGGCGAGGGATGTGGGTGTGGCAACAGGCTCTGGGTGTGGCAACAGGACTCAGTACCCTGCCATGTGTCCAAAATCTCCATGCAGTGGTTAACCGAGAACAGTTATGACGTCGTAACCAAGGATTTGTGACCTAACTCTCCCGACCTTAATCCTTTGGACTATTTTGTCTGGGGCTATGTCGAGAAACATACCAACAGACATCCCCATAGCACCAAGGCCAGCCTGATGGACTCCATCAAGGAGGTATTCGGCAACATGGACAATGAGATGGTCAGAAGAGCCTGCGGCCAGTTCAGAGGCCATATTGAGGCCGTTATTGATGCCAACGGTGATTATATCGAATGAATGGCTACTCTATACCTATCTACTCGTCATAGTTTTGATTTTCAATAAAAAAGTTAAAAAATGTACATTTTGCGTTGTTTTTTGTAAAAAAATATTTTGGCGACAATTTGATCCCCGCTCCTTGTATACTATTTTAAAATATTAATTTGTACAGTTCTTATGAAAACTGCAAAGAATTCAAAAGACTTCATAGTTTAAAAGTTTGATATATAAGGATGCTAAAGAGCGTTGAGTAAACACTGTCTATTTTTCCTTATACTTGTACTAATAAATCCCATAGTGCATGATAGTTTTTTAAATGATATTTGAAATGGTTCATTTAAATAATTGAGCGTCCACTTGGAACTAAATACTCGAGATTCATTTCGTTATGAAAAACCTAGACCGGTCGAAGACTGTTATTATTTTTAGTGGAACAAAACTAATTCGTTCCTTTATTGAATTTCGGTCTGGAATAAAAATTCGCACTTAATCAGTCTTTAAAAAAATTATACTCATTTTAAATTCAATCTAAACAGATTCTATATGTACATTCTTGATAACATTATATGTGTTTCAAAATAGTGAACGTTGGCACAGTAACGTCATAATAAGAAGTTAAATGTGTTTCCACGACTGGCTTTTTGAAATTAAAAAAGATGTTTTGTATTTTCCTTTAAACTATTTCCATTAATTTACTCTTGTATGATTTAAAGGAACAGACTCTACACGTTTTGAACTCAAAATAGGTACTACTGAGGATTTTGATTTTTATACTAATTTATACCCGTTACGGGCATTCCTTTAGAATTTCTGTCATTTCATATTTAGTCATTGACAAGATCATCAATTCAGTATGTATAATAATTAATAACTTTTCTCTGAATAATAATAATTTACAGTTGTCAAAACAAAAATTATAGAAGAAGGCAAGCTATATATTTTTACAAATGTTTATATTACCTTTTGACGGTCTAGATTGAGAGTGGATAGAAAAGATAGTCAGTCGTGTGCATAAATCATATATGTACAGCTCATAAATCCGCATAGACCATAGATTGAGACGGAAAAAAATCGGTCCACGATGTCTCAACACTAATGAATAGAGCCTCAATCATATGCATGCATAACGCCATACACATACTAAAAATTCATTATCTTTTGACGTTGCTTTAAAAACATAAAATACACATATTTAAAACAAATTAAATTAGAAACACATTTATTACGAGTGAGTGAGAAATTAACACCAATGCAAAAAACAGACACATTCATTGAAATGCTCAAAATCAAACATTCACGTAGCAGTTCTGGGAATTGACTTATAAATAGATGATGGGTGCTTGTTTCTCAGGGCATTACATCACTAACGTAGAAATATACGGTGTATTTTGTTGTGTGCTGTGTATTTTTCTACTTCTTTTCTCCTAATCAGTGTTTTGTACATTGATTGGTTGAATTTGAATGCGCTTTTTTAAAAGCTGCTTATCTGTCGATACTAGAAAAGATGGAGAACAAAAATAGATTGACTTCATGAAGGACCGAACTTGATCAGTTTTTAGGAAAGAGATGTAGGATGTAACTGGACTGGACCGAAAATTAACTAGACATGACTCCAGTCTTCTGTCCTAAATAAGGATTGACACAACACTCACGCCTCTACCTCACTAACACAAAAATATCAGCTGTATTATTGTTATTACAACAAGAAAATCGTAGGGGCAAACGCGGAAGTAACACTCTTTCTGGTGACGTCATTGGGCACATCTATTATATAAAAAGTTACTAAATTAATCATTTATATTTGTTTTTCCACTTATTCTTTTCTTTATCAACGCTGTATTCAAAGTGTTTTTCAAAACTTCTCCATCCTTATATTCCTGTATTTGGGCGTCTGAGTAAAGTCATCCCTTATGCTAGAATAAATTTTCAGTAAGAACTGAACATCGTTGCTGGCTAATCTTGTTATAATAACATTGTCAGCTGTCGATGTGCCTGTTTCTTTTCCCCTAATCAGTGATTTGAACGTTGATTGGATGTATTAGAATTAGATATTGTTAAGATTTGAACCCTTTTGGAATTGACTCACTACAATCTGATATGTTGTACCTTTCCCCCCTGTTTCTTATCGAATGGCAAGTTCCGTGATACAATTAAGGTAACGACATGATGACAATTCCCAACAATCATTGAATAATGAATTGAAGACAATAATCAAACTTATCTCTAAGCGCAAAATCCAAAACTGATCTCCGTTTTTCTCTCAGTCATCTAAATTTTGAAATATCTGAATTTATGGTAATTTGGGACTAATATCATTCAGAGTCATTTTTTTGCCCTTAAAACAATCCCCAAATTAAAAGTAGGAATAATACAACTGATGTAAAAGTGTTTTTTATGACTAAAAAAATGGATTTGATTGTTTTTGTATCTGGTTCTGAACTCGATATATTTCCATTTTTAGGCTGAAAAATGATGAAAAACAACACTCTTCTTTAGACCCTTATAACTTATTCACAATACACAGTGATGAGGAATATCAACGTTGAATTTAATCAAAGATATATTTAAAAAATATGCATCTTCAAGGATTTTTGTTCTAGCTAGGGGGATACTAGCTAATAGTCAACATTATAATAATATTTTTTCCGATTTCTATGCCAAGTTCATGACGTCATGCCTCGTAAAAGGAAGATCGAGGAATAACGGGAGATACTTATAACTTGATCATCCATCTCAAAAGATATTCTTCTTCGGATTCTGAATTCCACAAGGGAAGACGGGAGGAGAATTCATTCGAGGACAACTACCAGACCTCATAAGGGGGTAGAGGGGACTCTTTCCTTGGGAATTATACTTGAGAATTGAAACAATAAAGCGATGAGTAGATAATTTTAATAATTCAAAATGGCATAATTTATAAATACCAAATACAAGAAAAATTCTTGGAGATGCATATTTTTTAAATATATCTTTTATTAAATTCAATATTGAATATTTTTCTATAACATAAGCTTTGATATTCTGGATCACTATGTATTATGAATTAGTTAGAAGGGTCTGAAATGATGAGTTTCGTTTTTCATCATTTTTCAGCCAAAAATGCAAATATATCGACTTCATAACAGGATACAAAAACAATAAAAACCTTTTTTAATAAACAAAACCCTTTTACAACAGTTTAATTACTCCTAATTTTAATTTGTGGACTCGTTTAAGGGTAAAAAATGACTCTGAACGATATTAGTCCCGAAACTAATATAATCCCAGATATTTTAGAATTTAGATGACTGAGATCAGTTTTGGATTCTGCACTCCAAGTGCATTTTACAAAATGAATGTTCCCTTGTGTTTTTAAAGCAAGTATTTATGTTTGTTGACGCCTAATAACTCCAAATATTACCACTAAATGTACATACATATATTAAGACTTAAGGGGTCATTTGAACAATATAACATAATTAGCAAATAGTGCATAAAGCATAGAAGGGATTAACTTCATTCATTTCTATTCTAAACAGATGTTAAAAGAACATGACATCATAGTACTGTATTTATTTATACTTTTTTCCGAAGTCTTAAACAATAAATATGTATTATGAATGTATAATTGAGTTCTGTTATTGACGTTCATTGCAAGTGTGCTTTAAAATAAAATGCATGTAAATGAAGAGTGCCTTATCTACTATAATATGTATAATATTATAGTGGTATAAACGCATAGGGTTTTATTCCAAAACGGAGACAGATAAATACATAAAATAAAAGTTGTTTAGAATTCTGAGTTACATACCTAAAGGGTTCACTATAAAATGACTGAAGGTAAAATAGTTGGTGACAAAAACAATGGGGTAATAACGTTGCGTACATTATCATTGGGAGACAAACACCTTGTGGGTAATATAATTGTGAATCAATATCATTACTCACAATCATATTACTTATAATTTCATTGCAAGAAAATATTATCATGTGAAATTTCGTTGTCATTTATATCAAAGGGTTCCTTGATGCACAGTGAAGCAACGGCGGATAGATTTAACTTACCACGGGGCACAGCTGCTCACGTACACAAGCCCAACTTAATTTTTACGCTAATAAGTTTCTTTTCAGGTATGGGCTGTAGATTCGAAAATGCACCAAAAAATAAAAATATTGCACTAACAGAAAAAGAGAAAACGTATATTGAATTCGAATTACAAAAGTAAATGTAGGAAGAAAATGAGTAGCAAGTTAGTTCTAGTATGTTTCTTCATTATGGTTGAAGGAGGAACACATTGTAATTATTCTAATGATAATGACCAAAGGGATGGAAAAACTTCAAATGTTGTCAATTGACAACTTTTACTCATTTCAGATGATATTTTAAGCATTAATAAAATAATTTGAAATAAATTATAATACGGGAACGTCCTAGTTTATCAATATTATAATAAATACAGAAAAAACAACACCCATTACAAATCAGACTTACTAAAAAAATGTTAATGAGCAATATATTCAAACTTAATACTTTATCAAATATATTTGAGTAGTTGATTAATATTAGTAATATTATAAGATAAAGATTCGACCATTGTTGTAGTTGTTTGTAGATAATATTTTGAATCAGTGTGTGGTGTATCCACTATCATAAACTTATCAAGAATGTAAAAAAAAAACTTGTTTTACTAGATCTAAATGGTCAAGAAATAGTGTTGAGCCGGTCCTGATATACAATCACGGTTCAATCAAGTGCCACTTTCCAGTCCTTAAAAGAAGGTAAAACGATACTTTGTGACGCCTTTAAATGTGTTTTTCCATTTTTTTAAATTATTCAATGATATAATTTAATAAATTATAGAGAGTGCGACCTCTATTTAGCAACCAATACGATTTAAAAAAAAAAAGAGTTTTCAGGTGCATATCGTATTTTTTATATTTTACGAAAAAAATCCGAAATTAAAAATTTTGGAAAAAAATTCAAAATCTATAGCTATTCACAAAAAAAATTAAAATATTAAATTTGATACAAAAAAATTCAAAAATCCATAGTTGTTCATAGAAAATGATTTATTTTTTTTTTTGAAAAAAATTGAACAATTGAATTTTTCGGAAACAAATTTCACAAATTTACAGCTGTTCACAAAAATTACAAAAACTGCCCTAAAAACCTATTGGGCATTTAAAATGAAGAAAAGTATGAATGTCAGCTAGAATATATAATACGTTCTAGCCACAGAACTTTAAACATAGGATATTTAGTCTCTTTGAAAGAGGTTATGATAAACTTCAACAGGTGAAACGACCATAAAAGACTGATTAGGACCGGTCTTAAGACAACAAAATTGATCAGGATCAGGTTGATATAACTATAATCTTTTTAGACCGATCCAACACCAAGGTTAATAGATGTACAAGGTTATACCATAACACATTTCCAACAAATGTTTGACTTCCATCACGCTTTTTAATCATGACGTCATGAGTATAAATGTTAACAAGAGTAGCTATATATTGCCTTCCTTGACAGTTAGAGTTCCGTTGTCATACTCTATGACGTCATGTATGTCCGTCTTGCTCAGCTGCCTGTACAGTACATCAAATTGAAAATTCTAGCAAGCCCGCTCACATGATGGCATAACCTTGTCCAACACTAATTATATTACAGTATAAAGAAAACAGGAATATTGTTTGCAAGATATGTGCAATTCACATAATATATATCTAATATATCCATCCACATTTTAAAGAAAAATTCAAGGACCACCAACAGTTTTAAGAACCGAATAAATTAAGTCAAAAATTGACTTGATAGCTTGTAAAATGGTCCTAAACAGAATGTATGCCGGAATTCATTTTTTTAGACCAATCTGGACACCATGGACACAACCTTCATCGTCAAGAGCTGACCATCTGCTCAAAGCGTGTCAAGGCTATTATTGTTAATAAAGAAGGACATATTTAATTAAAAAATATAGCTAAATGCAGAATTTAAAGAACAAAAGGTGATTTCTTAGAAATCACCATTTCGTAATTTATTCCTTGGGTTCACACTCTGTAGAGATTACAAATCTTTTGTTGATCTTGACTTGAATACAATGAAGAAAAATTGAAAAATCTGTAGTTACAATGTAAATATTATTAGGGGCGTCCGCAGAAATATATTGAGGGGGGGAGGGTGGCTCGGTTCTTTAGATTTTTAACCAACAATCCCACCTCCTATTTACAATTAAGTCTAGGCTCCATAAATGGGAAAGAAATTAACCTAACTTTAATAAGTTTCCAACTAATATTAAAGGATCTAAATAACAAAAAAATCCCCAAACTAGGAGTAAGGACCTAAATCCTTGGATTAAAATATACTTAATTACCCTCAACTCGGACCTCTGTCTTTTCTCCAGCCACAACATAACAATGAATAAGATAGTGTTTAATTCTACTATCCTCCAAAAAATAAAAAACCTACTACTTATAGGCCCAACAAGTACTCTTATAATTAACCCTCTAATCAAAATCAACTTATTATGAATAAACAATTGACCTTACTAACTAGTACGAATTAGGGCTGGGGATTATTATACAAAGAGCTAATAACCGCGTAGATAGCGTAGTTTAGTTTTAGGAGTGTCAAATTTTAAAAAAATGAAAAATTAAATTTTAAATATTACATTTTCTAGTAAATTGCAAACATTCCATAATTTTGGGTTGGAGGGGCTGTAGTCCTTTCAGCCCTACCTCTGTGGACACCCCTGATTATGTTTATTATATATATTTAAATGCACTTAATTGATAATTAAAATTTCAAAGATATAACAAAATATCATAAATGAGATTTAGATTTGTATTATATAATATGATGGATATCCCATGATTATCATAGTTATAAAATCCAAGAGCCTCATTAATATGAATGATATCTTTTTTAAACGTAAATGATAAATGATTCATACTTCTAAAAAGTGGATATACTGGGGTCTCTCATTTTTCGGGATACCACAAAAATTCCGTATCCCCTAAGTTAATAATAAATACTGTGAAATTTATGCACAGTAGAGCCTCGATTTAAGGGATATTATGAAATTTTGACTTTAGACCGCTTGACAGAAAGTTCTTGGACATACACAACTTAAGCATATTGTGGAATCGATTCAAACTAAGTTAATTTAAGTGGTTTATGAAAAATACTTTTGTCCAAAAGTACTTAGTATTAAAGAGATTAACAATGAACTGCGCAAGAGATGAAAATGCATTTATACAGAATTCAGACAAATTAGAATTAGAGATAAGAAAAAATATTCTAGATACATATACATGGAGACAAAAAATAAGAAATCGGCACTGATTAACAAAGACTATAAATTTTTTGGTAAAACAGAAAGCTACTCTCTTGCACACTCTGCGAACAAAAACAAGAAAAAGTCTTTGTTAAAGGGAGTGTCGAGTGAGGGGAGGGACTAGACAACAAACCTAGAAGTGGTCGACCACGGGTTACCGCCTTTGTGGTAAAGAGGAGGGCCAAGTCCGCCATCAAATACCATCATGGATTCAGTAGGTTTTAGGAGACCCCCCACAGTCTTCCAGCAGGGCGGCCTCCCGGCCAGACTAAAATCACGACTCAAATGTGGTTGAAAACTTAGCTTCCGAATTGTGGATTCTGGTCATAGGAGATGTAGCCCCCCAAGACCTGAACCCCATGGACTACCCAGTTTAAGCGCAAATTGAATGATAAGTCCTCAAAAAATCTACACATATTTTTAGCGGAGCTGAGGCCGAACATTGAGAAGGCGTGGAAGTCAATAATGCTTTCTAACTAAGTGAGAACGGCGTGCAGCACCTTTAGAGAAGGTAATTCCGCCAAAGGCGGCAGATTTGATTGATAAAAAGGAAGATGATGTGTTAATCAATAAGTTTGTTTCAATAAATATGTATATTTAAACACTAAGGACAATGTTAGTTTAATTTTAAAAATTGTCTGAGAACTTTCTATCAAACCAGTATACGAGTAAAGTATCAAATCAATGGATTTTCCATTCGAATTCGATTTAAGGGATTTTTATGTTACTAATAAATACAACGGGTAGTACCCGGCATTACCCAGAGTAATTTGGTTTCGGCTAAAATACAAATTTTTCTTTCATAATATAGAGGATAACTCATCAAAAAATCCTTAGTGTAAAGATAGGTTCAGGTAAGTGGTGACACACGCTTCCTTTTTTATTATTATTGCACTTCACTATATATTTTTTTTTCTCTCTTAAATTAAAAAGTTACTAAATCAGGATAATATTATTAAAAAAAAGGAAAAAAAAGGATGAAAAAATGCAGGCTAAATTTTGCGTAAGCACTTCAGTGAACCCACCTTTACTCTCCGTTTTTCATGAGCACACCCACACATAACTACTTAATACAATAATACTTATATACCCATTTATTTGACGTGTAAGGTTGCACGCACAGAAGATAGTGAAAAATCAAAACAAAGCATCACGGCTGACACGTGACTCAGACGCCGACACTGTTCTACGCCAAGTTACTTTTTTATAATTAGGAAGTTGCAATAATTACATTTCAACCTTCCGCTATGGCTGTCTCTAACTTCGAGATAGAAAAATAAAGTATTACCTGCGGGCAAACTTAAATAATGTAGCCCCTAGGTGTAAAACTCAGAGAAAACAATATCCCGAGAGATAACTCCAAGAACATACATTAATGTATTAGTAATATACAAAGATATAACAATGCTTATTTTTGTTCAGAGTAATCATTTATCAATAGTCACTATAATAAAAACAAATTAAATCAATGGTGTGTGTCCTTTCCCCAAAGGACCAATAGTCACGACACTCTTGAAATGGAAGGTCACGTATTCTTACAATTTAATGTTATTTACTACAATTAATAACACTATAATTTATTCATTATAGAGAGCAAGGGGAGCAGGTAGCACACTAAGGTGGTTTATTTCTCAACTGTTTTTCGAAATTCGATTACGAATATACGTTAAGAAATAACCTACACAAAATTTCATTTTCCTAGGGTATCATCTTAGGGAGTACATCTAGTTCAAAATTTGAAATTATTTATTTCAAGAATTAAGATTAAAATACAGGATTAATCATTATTTATTCATTAATTAATAATGATAATAATAATTTTTTTTTAAAACATACGTAAAAGTTTTTTTTCTAAAGCTACCAAAAGGAGCAAAAAGAAAGATTAACATGTGAAAATTTTTATCTGGGGAGAAATTATTCTCTTGAACTCATTGTTGGTAGGTTCGCGCCCCGGTCGTTCCTAGAGATGGAAATGTATTTTATTTAGATTAACTTCAAAGAAGATTTCTAGGTCAAATGGAGTAAATGTAATACTATAATGTTTACTTATACTTAATCAGTCCAACCCCATCTGACCAATGAAAGGAACATTAAAAAAAAAAAAAAAGTAGGAAGTGTGTGGGTAGAACTTCTTAATATAGATTCTAGCTATCATTCCGTATTTTCTTTGTTTTATATTATGCAATCCAAGCTGGGACTAAAGAAAATAAAAAGATAGGTAAAATCGTAGGACTGAAGGACCGAATTATTGGTGCTTAGGACCGTTGAATGGTAAAAAAGATTGACAAATAAAAAATAAAAAGACTGAAAGGGGGGGGGAGGAGAATTACAGATTTGGAAATCCGTCCCAGGACAGATCCAACACTACATCCAGACTCTTCCAGTTCCTTCCTGACTCTCTTGACAATGAACCTGTCTGGGTTTAAGAAACCTCCTATATCAAAATTCTCTCGTCCGGCGTAGAATTTCGATTACGGCTAGTTAGGAAAAGTTTTTATACGTTAAGAAATAACCTACACAAAATTTGCAACACTACATTTTTTTACGATATTGGAATAAATACTTTCGTTGATCGATGCCGTTTTCTTAAAACTTATACCAAACACTTCTGGCTAGCCGTCAAAACAACAAAAAACGTCCTACCTTAAACAATTGCCGAAGGCTGTAAAGTGTCACTATGTACCTCTGTTTAATGACTAAATTATCAAAACTTTTATTTATCTTTTGAAACATATCAAAATGTTACTCTAAACAAAAATATACACACCCAAATAGGTAATTCGCTTATAATATTAACAATAATTAATCAAGTTAAAATATATGAAAGTATACAATGAATAAAAATGAAATATAATTCCTCTTGCTTGTGAATAAGATACACATTTTAAACAGAATGGGAATAGAGAAAGATAATATCAACGACGTCAAATTTTTTTTACACAGAATGTAGAATCCCCTACCTAGATCTTATTCATACAAGTAAAGTGGGCAACTTTACTATAAAAATTCGTATAAAAATATTCCAGATTGGAATAATTTTTTTTAAATAATGAAATTAACTTGAAATGAAGAAGTACTGATAGTTTAAAATGTAATCAATCATGAATCTTTTTAAAATAATTATTTCTTTCTTTTTCAATATTATATCAATAATTAATTAAGTTTAGTATAGGATTGTAGTTAAGATATAAAATTTGACCTGGTTGGTTGTAAAAATAAAAGAAACGAAAATTAACGTAGTGACCCAGACAATTTGAAAAATGTTTGGGATAAGAGGAGCTTAGTTGAAAGGAAGGAAATAAATACAAATCTCACTCCAATCTTGATTCTCGCTTCTAGAATGTTCTTATATTTATATAGGAATCCGTTAAAAACTCAAGTGTACCTCACTTCCACATAGGGTTATTTTATCTATGTACATTAAGCATTTATTATTATTTGACGGTATTATGATTGCTATCAGTAATTGAGTATTTACCTATAATTATTCTTTAATTCTTGAAGAGAGAACATTTAGTATAAAGTAATCACTAGTAGTGCATGTGCTCATGAAAGACGGAGAGTAACACTGATGATTGGTTGAGGAGTTATAAAATGTAAGTCCTAGTCATGAAAATCAGGTATATTTTTTAGGTCGCACGTTTTTTTTTTTTTTTTTGAGTTGGCAAATCGATGAAAGAATTTCCTAAGCTGTTGTAATTATTATCTTTGATAGAGCACCTTCGACTTCTCTACTTCCCTTCTTTACTGTTTGGGCAGAACGTTGATTAATTAATAGTATGTGTACTATAATATTTTCTTTAGATAAATTATATTCTATTCTTATCACACGGAAGTCAAATTGCACATTGATAAATATACTCGCTAATGCAAAAGAAGTTAAGAGAATACCTTTTAATGTTCCTCCAATCACAACCCAGTGCTGTCATAGATAAATGTATATATATATATATAAATCCTACCCTACCAAACACTCACTCGTTTACGAGTGAACAATTTTCTTTTTCGACTACATTCTAAACCTGATTAAAAATTCGTGTGTGCTCATATAAGACGTAGAGTAGCCTTGAGGATTCGTTGCAAAGTTAGTTATAATTGTTAGTCATTTTTAGAGCCAGTGTAGAATTGAGGATTGATATCGGAGTGATTCTTGCCAATGTCCTTGTTTATTTCCTTTCCCCTCTCTCTCCTCCTCACAGCTGATTGCAGCTGATATAATCAAACATCATGACAGCTGTTCTCCTCAAAAACATTTTTCAAATTGCCATAGATTTTCGGCTTTTTCCCCAAAAATACTTCAAATTAGTATTATTAGTAAATTATCGTGAGACACAGAGTAGAATTGAGGATCACCACCATAGACATCATTCCTGCCTATGCCCTTGCAATATACGGAGTGTGATTAGTCTTTATTACCTCTGTCTCACGGCGGTTTGTTGCTTATCTAATAAAGTATTAAGACATCTAAGCTGCTCTCCTCCCAAACATAATTCAATCCATCAGAATTACTCCGTTAAGTTTCGGTTTCTTATCATTTACGTACCCACAGGTCATATTTTATACAACTATGCATTATGTATATAGTTCCTGAAGAATAAAAATAAACTAATCCTAGACTATTCATATAAGTTGGTAATAGAAAATACAAGATTGAATAAGTCCTTGACACTTAACATATTCCTTGACTTATTTAAATAGTAGACAGAGTGTTTGAAATTGAACTTAACATAAAAAAATGGCTTCTTCTTTTAAAGAACTATTTGAAAATTTACAATTCCTTCTATTTTGACAAAAAAGTATCGCATTTAATCAGATAAAAGTTAAACAGTGATCCCAAGAAACCACTTGTTGACTAATTAACAGTAATGAGGCGATTCATCGAAATGGGAGAATCGGGTGTTTTTTGTGGAATCGGGATCGGAACTTGGAGAGTCATGTTCTTTAATTTTTTTGGTAATGTATAAAATCCCTATTGTATATTAACTAAGGGAGACGAACCGTCATCTTCTTATATCTGGATACAAACGTACATTTAATGAATTTATAAAAAAATTATAGGACGTTCTGGACGGGATGTAAAAAGAGTACTGTTGACACGCAACCTATTGCACAAAAAAATATTATCTTTAAAATAACAAATGTTGACCCCTCTACTTTTAAAAATGGTCTGTATTAATTAATATTATTATTCAAAACGTATTTTCAGAGTGTGTCATCAATTACTTAATATAATATATTGATCAAGTGTTATTTGACAACACAAAAGCAACCTATAAGGATTTTATTTTTTCAAAATTGAATGTGAATAACATTTGTATTCTTCAACGAATTATCGTTAATTTATATGAACAAATTATTCTGACTAATCCTTTGGGTGTGTGGCAAATTGCATTTAATGTATCCAAAATTGATTGTCACAATAAAAGAATGAAAAATTGACGTATTTTAATTAAAAGGCCATATCTTAAATTAAATTAAAGTTATAAATGATAGCCTAAATTCGTGAGTATATTAACTCATCTCACAAATGTGAGTAATAAGCCTATAATTGACTGAAATACGACTACGAAATATATGAATTAAAAAAATTAAGTGGGATTTTCCCATTTTCTTGATTTTTGTTCAAGATTGTATTTATGTTGACACACAAGTGTAGCCTAGGACAAAATATTACATACTGTATGACTATTATATCTGGATAGATATAAATAGATCTACATATATAAACCAGAAAAATTAATGAGCGTAATTTTTTTTCTAAAAGTAATTTTACTATTACTCAAGTGTAGAGATGTGGTAATTGTCTAAATCTTTGTGAGTATAAATCAAACAGATAATTAAATGTTGGCAACTTTGATGGACGACCTATCAACGAAAAAAGACTACTAAATAGACTATAGTTGTCCTTGCTCGCTAATACGTCAGAATGTTGAAAATAGGAAGAAATAATTCATAAGAGCACTAATGTCATGCAGATTACTAACATATATGTCCCAGTGACCAGTCCTTGAGACTGTCGGTCCATCGGCCTGTCAGTACAAAAAACTGATTTAAAAAAAAAAAAAAAATTGAGTGATGTCATCAAGGACCGAACTTTATAAGTTTGGAACTGATTTGGAGGATTGTACTGGACGGGACTGCAGTCCTAAAGAAGGACCGACACAACACAAGGAACATATACTTTTTTTTTAAATATACGCTCCCGAGGATTTCGACAATTGTTACATCCCTATTCGTGTGTGCCTCTTAATTTGTATATGCATATAATCTCGTCTAAAGAGTTTGAAGTCTATTTTTGAGGTAGATACATTTGATCAAAGTCTTAAATATTGATTATATCTTCATATGTATTCTACTACCTATTTATAAGGAACGGCAGATTAACATATTTTAAGACACATATGAATAATATATGCAATATGAATCTACTTAACATTTATTCTAGTCTTCATCCATGAATTACAAAAAGTATGTAGTAGTCTTACCGATCAAATTCTCGATTGTCCTCATCGCATCTTTCGTCCTTTAATTCTTTCCAATTCTTACCATGGCGACAGGTTGTAACGAGAACAAGTTCGTTGCCATTGTGTAAGTGATGGAGGGAATTCCGTGTTTCGGATCCAATGCCGTACACATATCTTTTCCCTTTGAAGGCCAAAAAGTGTTTTTTGTTGATGGGAAAATTATGAGACTTGAGAGTTCCTTCTTCCCCTCCCTTTTCAGGGTGGAATTTGTGAAAAAGTGGGAGTGACACATCGAACCCAGGGCGGTAATTTAGATTAGCAATAGATGCTTTAGCTAAAATAGCCTTGCCAGCGTCGAAATTGAGATCTTCCGCGTAGTCAGGATATGTTCCAGAATACAAATTAAAAATCACATGATTAAGTCCTCCATTCCAGTAGGGCAAATTAGCAAAACGTGCTGGCATGTTACGAACAAAGTCCGTAAGGGAGAGTGGATCTCGATCTAATGTATCTATAGAGAGAACAAAAAGACATGCCTTCTCTGGATCTGACGTGAAATAAGAGGAGGATCGAAGTACATGTAATATTTTGAGGTATGCTTGAGAGGGGTTTGAAGAGGAATGGGTATCCGGATAGACATAGACTTTAAAATCAACTGAACAACGCGTAAAATTAAAACAGGTTTCCATTCGACAGTCTTCTGACAGAGTGGCCATCAGAGGATGCTCAGGATAATCCTTTATCAACTTAAAGTCATCATAGATGGATCTCCCTGAAGTCTTCCAAGACACTCCCGTCTTTAAACGATGTCGACCCCAGTAGGAGGCCAAGAGAAAGGCGCAGAAAGAAACCAACAAAAAATAGCGTTTCTTAACCCGCATGACCCATTTTAAGTCGCATTTGTTATAGATTCTGAATGAAGACTAGCAGGTGAGGACACTTTGGATCTCTGACAGTTAGGACACTGTTGTACCACCAAAGAAAGCGAGAAACGAAGAGTGAGAAGTAGACAACAACACTAAAGTCTAAAAGTAAAACAACACACTCAAACATACTATAGTAACACAAAACATTGGGGTACATTTAACATTAGAGTTGTCTTCCAACTCTTCTTCCTTCTTAATTCCCGGCCTTCTCTTTCTCTAGCTCGCTTCTCAACTCAGTTCTCCTCCTCTTTTTTTCCCATTCAGTCACCTCTTTCCTTCTCTTTCTTTACTTCTTCTACAGGCTACTTACTTCACAATTCATTCACAGTTCATTCAGCGCCCACCTTTTCTCTTTCTTCTCTCTCTCCCCCCACACTTTCATTCAAAATATTCTTACTTGGAGAGACAACAGACAGTAGTACTAGTAGCCAGAAGGGGTCAGGGAAAACGCTCTTCTTTTTTTTTTTAGGTTGACGGGAGTGCAAAATAATTTTCTCGCTTTTACATATAATAAGTAAATGTCATCCAATTGAAACTGTAGCAACTTAATCATTTCAATAAATATTTACATTTATTTTTATACAAAGTTGAAACATTTAAGATTGAACTCAATTTGTATAATGAAAAATATATATTATGTACAGTATACACTTTCAACGCACATGAGATAAAATGGAATTAATTCAAGATTCACTGCAGTTTTTGGAAAACACATTAGGGGTTGAATATTTAATGCATGAATCTTCCCTTCCGAAATACAACTTTTAGCTTAGATATTGAGGAATTTTGATGCAATTTGATTAAAAAAAGTGGGTATAAGTACATGACAATTTTCGAATCCATGATAGTTAGATATGAAATTGACTTTCTCTTGGTCATATGGAGAAATTGGCTTATATTTGCTAATAGTGTATATTGTACATAAGGTTGCCAATCGTCCCTTGAAAAACAGAATCGTCCCGTATTTAGACAAAAAGTACCCATCCCGTATTGAGCTAAAACTGTACTACTTTGAGTTTTAAAAAGGATCTATAAAATGCAAATGGAAAATAAATTTTAGGCTCAAATATGTTTACAATTTTTCTACAAATGTTCTAAAGATGCACTATTTCAGAATGGATGTTCGACTTTCAATCTATTGTTTTATATTAATGTATACAGTTTCATTTAAGTAAGACATGCTTCTGTTTAAGAAGGGATCTTATTTTAAACAGTTTATTTTGTTTTTTATTAAATTGAATTGTTGCATCACTCGAAAATATGCATCTAATTCAATTTATGGTCAATTACTTCAAAAATAGGAACAATTGGTTACCACCGTCCCTTAAAAAAAGGAATTGTTCTGTATTTAGAAAAAAAGCACCCATCCCGACCCTGCCAATGAGGTGTCCCTTGTTTGCTTTTCAGTTACTGGCAACCCTATTAGTACATAATGTTGTGTTGATCCTTATTTAGGACTGAAGACTGCAGTCACGTCCAGTTCAGTCCTAAAACAGATGTAGTTCGATCCTCGATGACGTCGCTTAACTCAACTTTTAAAAAAAAAAAGTTTTAACATAATATACATATGTGTTCATTATAGAACTTGCGTTACGTTAAAAATACATATTCTGTGTCATTGAAATAATAATTTTTTACTTGTTAAACTTTCTATACAAAAAAAATAATTATTTTGTAAATTGGGTAAGATATGAGGTGTTGGCCTTGCAATTTCCTTATTTATATAAGAAATTTATTTTGCACTCCCGTCAAGCACAAAAAGAGCGCCCCATATTCATATCAGTGCTCCCTCCAGCATACAATAAGTAATAAGTGATAGTGTTAAGTTATTAGTCACTAATAACTTAACACTCATCAAAACATCGATATTCAGCCCCCTCCCCTCAAAGCTTAGAGGATTATTGCCAGCTGCCTTAATTTTTTATGACGTCATTTTACTCATTCATTTTGATTTTTCATGCATCATTCAAATACGGGCTATTTGCTGCTTGATTAAGTCATACTGCATAGACCATGCAAACCATTTATCTATTCATTCCCTTTGACTTATGGATCGCTCCCATCCATCAATATAAATCAATATACAATAAAGTCATTTCTCTCTGAAGAGTATGACTTTTTTAAAGTCACTTTAATGATTAAAAATATTTATGCTGGAGCATTAAAGAGTGAAATTCTAACTCCTCAAAAAATAAGTCGTTTTAAAAATGTATCCTCGACAAACTAAATATTTATTATGAAATAAACTTAATTTGAATAAATCCTACAAAGAAACAAATGAAGTCCAAATAACAACACTACAATAATATGCAAACGATTAATTACACCAAAAAATTTAAAAAAAGATTATTCATACACGAACATATCAATATGTAAAACAAGACAACGAATTACTGAGGGGCAGACTTAGATAGAGATTCTCTTCCCTTTTTAATCACGTTCAGTAATTTATCCCATTTACCAGTATAGTCTGGTAAATTCTCAAATAAAATATGGTCTGTTGTATCTTTTGCCCATTTGTCAACGGTAGGCAAAGATTGAAAAGGGGAGAACGTATGAACTATAGGCGTACCTTCAGTCAAGATCTTCACATCAGAAGATATCTTTTGAACTTTATTGGGGATAGGAGTAGAGGGAGAAGTCGGAGAGCTTTCATCCATCAATTTTCGTTTCATAGGAACGGGATCAGGAGTATTCGTATTTTGCATATCACGCCGTTTATGGCTTTTTTTAGCCATGGGCTTTATCTTGAGCAACATTTCTGATATTAAATCTTCGTCTTTAATAGATGGAGCCCGATAATAAGAGGACTCATCGATGTAAATGTTATTATCGATGTGTTTATTAAATCCTACCCATGTTATCAATTTATTAGTGTCATACTCTAATTTTCCTCCGGGTAATTCGCCTTCTTCATCCCCCACTTCACCGATGTCATATCCATCAGCTGCATAAAGTCGAACACCAGACGATGCTACCTGAGCTTCTTTTAACCATCCTGGAGGATAGCCCAAAGTTCTCATATTATAAATCCAGGGTGGCAATTGGTCTTTTCTTAAATCTAATGCACCTCTGAGTTTATCAGAAATGGACGAACCTGGTTGTAGATGAGCAAATTTTTGATTGGAGTCAAGATGATATCGTTTATCTGAGGAAACGACGCGCTGTGCAAACTCTTTACGATTGGCTGCAATTTTTTGATGGTTTCGGGGTTCAGTACAGTTGGAAATTATATGTCCTACGCCATCACAGTTGAAACACGACGGTAAGGATTTTTTTCTGCCTTCGGGTGTGCTGGGAGACTCTTCTTCCTGTGACAAAATCACATCCTTGGCCTCATAAAGAAATTCTTCTTTTACCTCGCCTCAAATAAATAGTAAAATTAAAATTGTAATCTTTTATGTAATAGAATCATGAGTTATTTGCTCTCGTCTCACCCCCCTTGGAGTCCCGTTGAATCCAATTTAAAGTGAAGATCATCGTCTTCCTCCCCCATGATCTCAACTACATCCCCCGAATCCTGGGACTTGGAGCTCAATGACAACTCCTTCTTCAGATCCTCAATTTCATCCAACAAAATTCTTAGTCTAGATTTGAACTCAGGTACAGAGGTTTGAGCCATATGGAGTAACTCCTCAATGACTTCCTCGACATTTTCCATCTTTGGATTTGGAAGACGTCGATCTTAATTTAGAGTTGTGATCCTATTCCAGATTTATTTACACTTTTTCAAATATATAAATTTAAGTTGGGGTCTCCTTCGAGACCTATGGGTATTTTAATTATATATAATTAATACAACAATATGTGAGACACTGGAGCCCCTGAAACAACCTTAAGCAAAACAATCTCTAGCTGATATCTGCTACTTTACTTCAAGCTGTACTATGAATTATGATAGAGAATCCGACTTCATAATAAGGTCCAACTCAAGAATGGGCACGCAACCTCTTTTAAAAGCTACAATGTTATTAGCACAAGGTTAAGCAATAAGAAAATCCTTGGGCAAACAAAGCCGATTTATTAAGTAACTCTTTATATTTACGTCATTCGGCGCATTTGCTTGGGAACATACAATACATGAAAGGTAGAAATATAGTTATTTTTTCATTGATTCCTTATTTATCGATGCTAGATTTAGGTTTTTTAAATTTTCTGTATAGGTATAGTCCAGAATTTGGGATCCTAATGACGTCATTCTTTATACTAGTAAATTTTCAGTGAAAACTGAAAATCGTTGCTGACTAACATATTAATAATTACTATCTTGATATATACAGGGTATAGTTTACAATTTTTCCCTCACGTCACATTTTCCCTTTTTATTCTCTCTCCCAAATTGTCAGGATTACCACGGTCCTTTTCGGTTTCTTGTATTTTTACATACTGGTAGGTCATATTTTATACAACTCTTATTATTAGAGACTGGGGAGAGGGAATTCGACTCTTTTGAGTTATTTTGATCATGATTCTTAGTAAATATAAGACAGAGCCTTACATAATTATAATGATATATTATCTTCTCCGAGTGCATCCCACAGTGCACAGATCCACAACGAGTCCCCCTCGATACTCCATAAGAGACGAATTCACAACATCCTCCAAATAATGCGACCTTCCATGTACTTTCAATATCCTCCTTATGGTAGTCGTGTACACTCAGAATAACTCGAAAGAGTCAATATCCATCTCCGGCAACCTAATGCAATAGGCTATATATATAAAAGGTTGCGTTAGCTGAGTTCCAAGTTTCCGCTTACGTTGTTCCTAATTTCGAGATAGAAAGAGAAAATATGACGTAAGGGAAAAATTGTAAACCATATCAAAATAATTCTCTATGAATGAACTATGGAGTCTTCAACAAAGAGCCAATTCAAAGTTGTAGTGAGGGGAAAATTAATTAGTTTTTACACTTAAATTGATACAACTTCACAATATAACTACATTTAATCAAATAATATTTAATTATTGTCTAAATAATTGAAGGTAATAAAGGTTGCTTGTGGAATATAAACTATACATGTCCAACTTAAGCAGATGTCCCTATTTCAAAATTTGTCCTCCACATTTTTTTTAGAATATTTGGAATTTATAAATCTTGATCAGTGGACGTGCAATAATATTCAACTTGAAGGGATCATCATGGATGGACTCAAGTCCCGACCTCAAAAAAAGAAGCTCTCAAGGAACCTTCTTCAAATGAAGGTAATGCCTTCATTAAATGTTTTAAGAATCTCAGGGATGTTGAATCGAGAACACGCATTTTTTTAGTCCCAGTTTCGTGTGATTCCCCAAGAGTCACTCCTAAGCAATCCGACCTGTCCGCATGGGCCCACCATTCTCTTCCAAAGAGTACATTCTTCTGCTCCAGAGCAATTCTTTGCATGCTCCGCATTTCGTGACCCGAAGGAGTGTCGACAGAATCAAGTACATAGCAAGGACATTGTCCCCTGGAATGGAAAGGATCTGCCACTCCTCTACTGCCACACTTGCTCCTCACTGGATTCAGCGTCGTCCACGTCTCACTCTAATCATGAATACGTATCTCCAGTAGATATTACACTTCCCTCCACATTTCTCAAACCTCTGGATGACGATAAAGCTCAAGCACAATATCATTTCCAAACCCAATCCGCTGAATTCATTCTCAACTGTGTTTCTTCCGCAAAGGACACAGCCGTTCTTTGCATCGGAGCACCTACAATCCATGAAAAACTCAAAATACAGGGTGTAAAGTCAATTATGCTGGACATAGATCATCGATATGCCTCTTTTTATCCTATGCTCCAGTATAACATGTTTAATCACTACTTTTTTAATAAATCCGACGAGGAAGTCTATAAGGAATTCTTAAGAGACAATAAAAAATGTTCCCTATCTATTGTGATGGATCCACCATTTGGGGGTAAAGTTGAGCTTTTAAGCGCGACCCTGACAAGTATAGAAAAAGATTGGAATCACTCAAAAAATAAGCCAAGGATCTTTTGGATTTTCCCTTATTTTATGGAAAATAATATAATAGAGGCTTGTGGGGATCTACGAATGATGGGAGTGCCCATCGAGTATAATAATCATGCCAAATATTCACGTAGGAAGCAAGGCTCTCCCGTACGACTTTTTACAAACATATCCCTCAAAAAAATACCTCTCAAAGGAAAACTGAAAAAGCTTTATAGGAAATGCAATATTTGCCAAGTTGTGACATGTGGAATGCATTGTGATTTATGTGGTCAATGTCCTTCTAAGAATGGAGGATCTTACTCGCACTGTTCTATTTGTAAGAGATGTGTTAAGGACTCATGGTCACATTGCATGCAATGTAATCGCTGTGCTCTTCCTGATCATCCCTGTGATCTTTTCATACGAAATAAAAAAAGAAAGTTAAATGATTAAATACTATATATATTCTTCCATAAAATTTCAGTTCATGAAAAAAACTAAAGAAAAGGAAGATCAGGCTGAGGAAGATGCCGAAGGCCACACATTATTCCAACGAGACATCACAAAAACTATGGAGAAACAAGGGTAATCCCTTGTACTTTGATTGTTATTCATTTCCTATGTTTATTCCCATTGCAGATCACGATTTATAGTAGAACCTAGCTTTGCACGGATAGAAGATCTTATATTTGGACGACTCGCATATCATGGAATGAACCCTGCCATAGAAAAGAAAATGGCAAATGAAAGAGCCTTAGAAGAAGAACGTATTGCTGAATTTGCTGAGAAGGATATAAATGATGAGGAGATGATAGCTGCTATGCCATCACTGGCGGCTTCTATTAAAAGAAAATTTGGCAATAAGAGATCACACTCAAAAATCGAACCAAAAAAGCCTTCCTCATCAGAAATCCACAAATTTCTGTCAGACTCTCGAGCACTAGCATCTGAAATCTGTAGTAAAAAAGCTAAATTTCTTAAACCCTCTGAAGATGTTTGAACCTGTCATAGATTACACAAGACTTATTTATCATTTTTGTAGATGATCCACGAATGGCATTTTGCCACATTTATTTCTATTTCTGTATACCGTTTGGCCTCTTAAATAAACATAATTTTTTTTTTTCTCTTTTGTTAATTTGACTCCATGGAATGTAATGGGAGTAACAACTGGTAAAAAAATCCATTAGATAATATAATTTCCTTGGAAAAGTATTTGTATGTATTTTTGGGCAAACATTAGAGAATAATAATTTCTGATATGGGGCCCGTCAACACAAAATGATCTAAAAAACTTTTTATTGAGTATTTCTAGATCATTTTACTGTTATTTGATTTGAATATCGATATCCTGATCTGAGGGGATTATTTAGTGTATATTAGGATAATTCTTATTAACAAACTTGTATAATGTTTTTCTGCAACCATGAAAGATGAACGTCCATTAACTTCAAAAAATAGTATTGAAGCCTCATAAAATCAAAGAATTGACCTTCTATGTTAAAAACTATGTAGCATTTACTTTATCATAGGCAATATGTCTGACAAAAACTGATGACTGAACCAAATATTCGCACTTTAATTGAAATAAGTGTCTCTCTTCCTTGACGTCTTTACTTCACAGGAAATACATCCCTTTTATTAATATCATTTTCAAAATGTTACATAGAAAACTGAAATGGCACTCTGTATAGGGTCCATTTTTCCTAAATTGGAGTTTTTGCTTTATGAAGGAAGGACATTTATTATACCCACATAATGACACCAATTTCAGCTTTGCACCTCAATATGTTATGTTAGAATGTTATGACCGCTTATGCATTTTTAATTAACGTTTTGTTTTAGATAGTTCTTGCTTCATGAAGCATATTTATTAAACCTATAAATGACACACATTAGACCCCTGTACCTCAATATGTTCCTAAGTTAGAGTCGATTATGTATTTTAATGAACGTTTTGTGTTAATTAACCTTTCAAAGTTTAATGGCCTCTTACTGTGACCATATATAATCTTTGTACCAAGTTTGATCAAAATCGATCTGTAACTTTTGCCGTAATCCTGGTGACTAACAAACGGGCAAAAACATAACCACCGTTCAACTTTGTTGCGGACGTAATAATAATAGTATTGTTTTTTCTGAGATTGGGTTATAACTAAGTTTTTAATACTCCTTTTGCCACACACACAAAATATTGTTTATTCAAAGGCTCACACGTACCTCCATAAGTTATTTTTAAAGTTTTGTTTATTCGATCATAATACATTTCATATATATGAAACGTTTATCTCATTTGTTGATCCAATAAAGCAATGGGGCTATAAGTATTGTTTTTCTCATCATTGAACAAGTATCTATTTTGAAAAGAGTAGATAATTGACAAAAATTCAGAATACCTAGATTATTTCCTAATCCTCTATTCTTAATTATTGATAGCCTTGTCCTGATATACGATACTTTGAAAAAATAATTCCACAAATACAGATAATATTCAAAAAATCTATACATAGAATAAAGGTCTGAACCTCAAACACTTATTATAAATATTTGAGTTTTAAGTCACATGCTATAGTTATCTGACACTGTAAATAACCCATTGATAAATTTAATTGAGGAAACATTAAAATAAAATTTCATCCAAATTGTTTATTCGAACATATTGTTTTATTTTCGAGTTATTTACTTATAAATATATTAGATATAGTTAATTATTTAAAAGAATGTAGATTCAAAGATATTGTTTTTGAATATTTAACTTTTTGAGTAGGATCATATAGAAACATCACACGTTGTAATTTTCAGGTAAATGCATGAATCATGCATCATCATCATCTTTCATGGTTGTAGGAAAACATTTCACAACTTTTTACAAGATTTCTATAATCCACACTAAATAATCCTTCGGATTGGCATTAGAATATATATATTCAAATCAAATTATAGTAAAATGAACTAGAACTACTCAATTATAAGTTCTTAAATAAAAAAAATGCAAACTTTCCACACGGCGAACTTTCCTGACACTGAAAAAACTTCATAGTTCCCTGAATTAATTACATGTTGGGTAGGCCTGTCACGATAACACATTTTTCTGTGCGATTAATTCCCCCATAAATTATTGCTACATTGCCATTTTTACATCATTTTCAACTATTATAATAATTATGACATAATAATACAACTACACTCTTTCGAAGATCAATAAACTTTTATTTTTAAAGAACACTGGAACCTGTCATCAGGAAGACATATAAAATATCCATAATTAATTAAAAAAACATCCAAAAACCAATAAATAAAATTTATTTTATTATCCTTAAACATACTTAATAATAACTAACACTTACTGAACGCCTAACCCTTAACGCTGCCTCGAAGAATTCAGTTGGGGCAAAAAAAAAAACACCGATCCTCTGAGAGGGCACATACACAAAACTAATAACTTTTAATACCCAGTTACTTTGAAGGGTGGGAATAGTATTTATTACATGCGGCAAAAATTATTGCTTTTTATAATTTTTCCCACATTTAATTGATTTATTGCATATCGCGAGAGGTATAATGTTGGGTTAAGTTATTGCAATGAAATAAGGATTCTCCCATATAAGTTAAAGTTTTAAAACGATTTTTAATTTTAACAATTGGTAACTATGAGAAATAATTGATTTTAAAATTCAATGATATTACACGAATAATTATACTTAAGTAAAATAAAAGATTGTGAAGAAAATTAATGATCATAAAAACTGTAAGTTCATAAAATGTGGAACAGATCAGGATTGGGCGTACTCAATAGTCAAAACCCTCAAATTGCATTAACTAATAAACAAGGGAACAGGTCCACCAACAAACTACCAAACTACTCCCGGCCTTTACACCCGAACAACCACTCTATCCTTTTCTATTTTTATTATTGAGAAGTACAGTTAGTAAATGATAGAGGGCCAAAGTAATAGATGCATGTTATGGTTGTTTGGAGCGGTTGTTGAGCTATAAAACTTTCAAGTTCGATTCGGAAAGTAATTATGAGTTCTATAAATCATAAAAATTTTAATACTAAAATAAATAAAAATTTCAATTAAAATAGATACTTAGCCAAATTGTTTAACCATAGGCATGATATGAATTATGATACAATAAATATTTATAATAATGCCTAATCTAATTTCCTTAATCCCATGACAGGTAAAATATGGAGTTTTAGTAGGTTATTTATACAAGGAATTTAGGGATTGATTATATTGAACAAGTATACACATGATGTTATAGTAAATGTCTGAGAAGGATTTTCGGATAACTCCTTAAATACGGTGAAATAGAGTTATGCATATCAAAATAAATAGGTTAATTATATTTAATTTATGTTTTTCAACATAACAAAAATCAAATAGAATAACCAAAATCTTCTCAAGTAATATCAACAGTATATTTGTAATGGAAAGATTTAAAATACTGACTTAGATGCATTTAATTATTATCTCGTATTTGATGAGATATATTAATTAAGTATATTTAATGGAAAGATTTAAAATACTGACTTAGATGCATTTAATTATTATTTATTTGATGAGATATATTAATTAAAATCAAGGATTAAGTTAAATCAAGGACTCTGGTTAAATTAATAATTACATACGTTTGTATGATTGTTAAAAGGTTGAATGTCTGGTCGTATATGTAGTTGCTATTTATTGTAATAGGGCGAGAAATGCTGGGGGTAGATATGGTTCTGGGGCTAGATGGCCTGGGGGATGAAAGGCTTGGGGATAAAAGGGGGTAATTGATCAATGGTTAAAGGACGGGGGGGGTAGTTAGTCGGGGGTAAGAGCCCTTCAACCAATAAATAAGGTAGTGGATCGTCCAGCACCTTGCTAATGTAGCACTAAGAAAGTGCTGGAGCACAAATCGTAGAAACTTGCTAAAACGTTGAAATATACAAGCTTACGAGTATGTCAACTATGCGTATCACTGTGAGTTGCTAGAAGCTAGTAAATGTTTTAATTGAACAAATTAACAATAAATGTGAATAGACTTAAACAAAAACAATCGTAGTTATATCAAGCTTATACAATTTGAAACAAAATAGTGATATGAACTGACGATGAACTTAGAACAATGCTCCCTCAAACAAATAGCCTGTCCTAAAAAATAACGAAATACAATTTTTATCTATAAAAGGAACTTTTAATTTGCTTGAGTACAAAAAAAGGAATAAAATTTACTTATAGCTCATGTTAAAGCTAGACAATATTTTTGTTTGCCTACTTGGGGAGAGAGGGGCACAAAACACCTGACTAAAATCTTGCTAAATTTGTAGAAAATATAACTTTTTGTCAAAAATTAATGTATTTGTATTGATTTTTACTATTAAAAAAAAAAGATCATTCATTTTGTCAAAAAGCCCCCATCCTCGAATAAAAATGATATTAACGGTTTTTCGAGCATTGCCCTTGCATAGAATTGGCCCTATTTCTTGGATGTTTTAAGTTGTCTTAATTATTTTCAATGGATGCTTACATATTTGCATAAATTCACAGAGTTTTGAACCTTTCTGGAGGATGCATTATTGAATTCATACTGCTGCACGAAATATTCATTAGTTTTATCAACAACACGCCACTTTTATAATACTTTATCAGAGGCTAGATATTATTACTATTATTTTTTTTTATGAGGGACCTTAATTTTTTAAAAGATACAAAAAACTTTATTTCCAAATTTTTGAATTAAAATAGATGATATTTTTTTGTTAATAACAAAAACATTTTCTTGCTTTGGGGAGGGGCTCAAGCTCCTCTATTCCACCCCCTACAGACGCCCCTAATTATCTATATAATTCTTCATACGAGCTTCCATACATACAACAATACCCCCAGTAATACCCAGAACCATTGGTGGAGTGACGGAGGAGAACTCCTCCTAGGATGAATATGTTATCGAGCTTCAAATGTTAGTTGGGGTGGCAAATTAAAAAAACCAAAGCTGAAATTATATTTCAAAAAAATGAAATTCCAACAAAAGATTCTGAGGGCTACATCATAATATAGGGTTGCTTAATCGAAAGTGCAAAGGAAATTTATATTCGAAAAAAAATTATCAGATCTGAAATTTCGCTAAAAAGAGCTATTTAAAAAATTAAATATACTTTTGTAAGTCTGTAGTCTTAGGGCGCTAAAATTTACAAATAGCCTCCCCTGTGAAATTCGTACCACAACGCTACAGTAAGGAGCTAAATGGTTTTTATATCGTTCACATGCTCCATAAGGATGAAAAGGAATATAATAATTCTCATTTGTTTTTTTAGTATTTTAAATATAATTAACTAGAGTAGAGGTTCTCAATAGTTGTGCCGTAGAGCCCCCGTAGGGGGTTGTATTTCGAAAAATCTGGAATTTTTCTAAAATTGACATTAGTGGGGATCGCAAGGTCATGGGGGTATAAAGAAACCCTAAGTGTCTCACTGAGGGCAATCAAAATGTGTATTTTGATTATTGCAGCTTACAGATATACCCACAGCCCAGATTATCATTTGTTGTATAAACATTTCATTCAATTATTTGGAAGGTGTGTCCGTGAAAGGTTTTGACAATCACAAGTGTGTCTTCAGTTGCAAAAGGTTGAGAACCACTACATTAGGGTTTGTCATTTCCAGGGAAATTGACTTTCAGCGAGATCACAGGAGTCACTCGTTAAACATGATTTTTTTTTAGACAATCAATAGTATGCTTTCTGTTGCCAAAGTTTGAAAACCATTCTTCTAAATTAAATACGTGTATCACGAAAAATAATTGAATTTAAAATACAACCTTCATTTCAAAATCGATTATACAGAAGCAAAGTATTAGCTTATGTTTAATTGAGTACAATTTTTTTGATAAATATAACAAAAATTTAAGGCAGATGCTAGAAAAACTATCTTAAAAATCAATTTTACTAATGTGTACTTTACGGTTAGGTCATTGATTTACACCAAAAACACCTTCACATATCAGTAAAATTCTCAAAATTAGCTGAAAGGGTGTTTTCAAATTGTATAAATTTTGATTTTGAATATTAATTGATATACGTAGTTAATTTAATTCATGGAATTAATATTTTCAAGAATTATTGACAGGTCATTTTTAAGTTCTAGAGGGTCACTTGTTGGAAATCCCTTAACTATGTTTTTTGGTTGAGCTGATTTATTTTTACATTAAAATAAGTTAATTTTCATATGGATATCATATATTATTTCGTACTCAAAAGTTACCTCAAAAAGTTAAAACAAAGAATTTTAAGAACTACACAAGTTAGATATGGAATCTAAAAGATTTTTGTTCGTTGACTTATGTAATCGTTTTTAAACAATGAACAAGAGAGGGGTTGCCTCCGACCATCTTTCATAATTTAAAATACATTCCAAAGTAGTTTCGAATACTAAGTCATCTTCATCTATTGATACATTATCAAATAAATGGGCAGAAAATATGGTCACCAATATACCTATTAGATGATGATAAACTAAAATGTTACACTAGTCAAAAGATGAATACGAGGATCGTTTGAAAATTCCGTGCAAAGTCGAAGAGATGACACTACTGGTACGTTAGTAGCATTTCTTAGAAGAACACACACCAATTTTCAGCCATATCGGTCTATTTCTTTATGTTTGCCATTTGTTTGAATCAAGGAACGGTCTTTGCCTTTTTCAAGGCGCAGATTCCCCCTTGATAACCCATTGTTTAGATTGTTGTTTGGTTTCTAGAGTGTAGTGATGTATCCAAGTTTCATCCACAGTGACGAAACGACACTTAAAGTATTACGGGCTCTTGTAGAAAAGCTGCAAACCGTCCTTGCAACACTTCACAAGATTTCGTTTTTGGTCAAGCGTGAGCACCCATCTTGCGGATAGCTTTGTCATGTCCGAATATTGATGCAAAATATTGTGTACTCGTTTATTCGAGATGCCCCTAGCATTAACAAGCTCATGCACATCCAATCTTCTTGTGTCATCCACCACCGTATCATGGATTTTATCAATGATTTCTGGAGTAGTAACCTCAACAGGCCGTACAGAGCGTTCAGCGCCACTTGTGCCAATAATAACTCTCTGGAAATTTTGAAACCACTTATTAACTGTTCTAATCGAAGATGCAAAGTTTCTATAATATTTATCTAACTTCTTTGTAGTCTTCTCAAGCGTTTTGTCTTTTATAAAGTAATGTTTAATCAAGACACGAGATTCTTTTTTGTCCATTTTTTTGAAAATCTCTACACTTCCTCGATTCAAACGAATGCCCAAATAGACTGATGTGGCTGAAAGTTAGTCTATGTTCTTCAAAGAGATGCTACTAACTAAACATAACCTCGATACCCACCGGTAGCGCCATCTCTCGGACTTTGCACGGACTTTTCAAACGACCCTCATGTAGTGTACTATGATTATTATGTTAATTATTATTTAAGAATCTAAGTCCACTCATAATAAAAACACAGTTGGCTACCTATAATATATTTTGTCAAATTTTTTATTTACCTTTAATCAGTCGAGATTAAGGGTGAATAAAAAGGGGTGTCATGTTGAGGAAATAATCAATATGAGGCTGTTATAATAATATGTAAAACTCCATTGTTTACCCAAGTCTACTAGTGTATTCTTTTTTTAAATGAAACCTTTATTATTTACACTTCAAATAATTTATTTTGCTATCAAAACAATTAAAAACCCAATGCACTGTTTCTTTTCAAACAAAACCCTTAAAGTATGGAGGTTTTTATCCTCTAAATTGCATTTTCTCAGGATTAGGTGATCGCCTATAAAAAATAAGAATTTTATAAGGAATAAGCAAACTCATATGCGGATTATTATTTTATTTTGTACAAAAGTTGTCACGACTCTTTAAAACTGTAAAAATACTCAAAAAATTCAAATTGAAAATCCTCATATCCTAGATTTGATATGAAAAATGAATTCCAGTATTTCATGATCAGCTAATCAAATACTACTGGAATTGGTTATAGAATATGAAGATATTTAAGAAGTGAATTTTTTGTTGACCTATGTTATTTAATGAACTTAATAATAAACTCATATTAAAATATTAGATAAAGTATAAAAAATCTCAAAATCAAGTAAAAAAACAGAAATAGTGTGATGAAGAAAGCTAATTGTTGTTTTATATCAAACACACCGTTATATCCGAGTTTTTTAGATAACTTTGCAGAAATAATCAGAGGTATGAGTAAAAATCTCCATTCATAATTTGGCCAATCCATCAGGGGAAGATGCTCCTTGACAAGAATGGATACTTTTCCGTTAGCTCCATGTTTAAATAAATGAATAAACCCCTTTACAACAGCTTCAATGGAAAGGATTTCTAACTTGCTCTGATTTTTTATGTAACTTCGAATATTGCTATCTAAAAATTTAGTATCAGCAAAAGCTGGACATAAGGAAACAAATCGTATATTTGTTTCATTGAAGACATTTTTTGAGCCAAGACTTCTGGTCAAAGTCACTACACCGGATTTAGAGACAAAATAGGATGCACTTTCTTGATCCGGACCAGTAATAAAACCTCCCGTTGAGCCAATGTTGATGACGTGACCACCATCTCCTCCATTTGCCTTGCTCATTTTTTCTATTGCTAGATCATTACCTATCATTACAGCTCGCTAAAGGATGAGAAACAAATGAATTAGTGTATTATAACAATGTAGAAATATCAAATGAAAATACTCTCACAACTACTAAACCTCTCTGTCAAAAGGTATAAGGAAAAAATATTTCCCAGAATATTTACATATTAAAACTGCATGCTAGTATAATAATCAATTAATTATTCACTCTATAGAGCATTTTCATATGACGTCAGCATGATTGATTTCGACCATTTTGGGTATCTAAACAACCAAGTTTTATAAGAATAAATACCCATTTATTCATTAAGCTTAAGGACACTAGTAAACTATTGGAAGTTAAAATGATACCAAGAAAATTATATCCCTTGATTGCCTTGTTTTATGATATATCCAAGCATAGTATGTATTAAAAATCAAATATTTATACGAGACAAAAAATGTTAGAGTTTGACATTTTGTCCCTGAATTTTATTAAGTTACCTTTTTTTAAAAGAAGAAATTTATCTTTACCACTATGCCATTGAAATGTTTTCCATAGAGTGATAATTTTTTGTTGCTATCCATGATGCAAATTTATAAATGAGAGGACACCCTTGCTAGTACTTTGATTTAATTATAAAAAATTTCAAGTATGAGACCCCAAGATAATGTTGCCTTCAATGATAATGCAGTTTATAAGTCAATGACAATGTTTTATAGGTTATTTATGGAATATGGTCACGTTGGACCCTTTATTTTATCGTGGAGCCTCTCTTCTCAAAAGCAAAGTGAAAAGAGGACCAAAATCAGCTGATAGTTGTCCAATTCTTCTCAATTATTGAATTGTTGCTCCCATATTGCTGGGGATTTTTCAAAGATTAAAAATAGCTAATTCTAATTTAACCAATCAACGTTAAGTACACTGATTAGGAGAAAATAACTATGAACATTTGTAGCCTTTTTATTTTTTTTAGTGAGCAAACAACCGTGGGATATGTGCCCGTTGCTTGTTGACGTATTGGACAAAAAATTAAATATTAGCCTCTGCCTATCTTTGCATTTTAATAACACTAGCAAACAAAACAAAAAAAAAACTCAATTTGATTTTGGATGGAGGTTTTGGGCTCTACCGAGTGTCCATTCTAGCCTGTTTGTTTTTTTAGTCTTTTTTTTTTGAAACACTCATGTTATTAAGGGATATGATATAAAATTAACTCACAATATTTACATCTAAACATTTACGCCATCCAGCCTGATGAGTGACACCAGCATTATTGACTAAAACATTTACAGGTCTATTAAACTTGTTTACTGTCTTTCTCCATAGTTCTTCAAAAGATGTAGAATCCGTTACGTCACAAAAGTTATAGGCCACTTTCTCTTCGCCAAACTCCTTTTGAAATTCCAATAGTGTTTCATGGCCATCTTGATTCAATACATCAGAAAGCATAACATAGCCTCCATTCTAAGGAGATATAGTGATAAAGAAGGGTTAGAACATAAAACATAAACCGTAAAATATTTATAAGACCGAACAAATATTGCCCTTTTAAGAAGTTTAGTCTGGACTTATGGTACACCTGAATTAAGAGCATTGTGAATATGTTTCTTTTTTCTTGTTACACAACCCTTCTTTAATTATAAGTAAGCATTAAAGTATTACAATTACTCCATTTGATCTATGCATTGTCTTTGAATTGGTTAAATGTCATTTAAGAAAAAAATGAACTTTCTTATAAAGAATTATTTTTATTATTTTCTAATTATATTTCTCACAAAAATCCCATTTATCTTAATTTTTTGATCGAAGGTGTGTGAATGAGTGGAGATATTTTATTTAATTTTTTTTGTTTCATTATTATTTGAAACGCTCTTTAACAAAAACCAAAGAAAAATTCGATCTAGTTGCCTCAGATTGGACTCACTTAATAATTTGTATACATAAATTATGTGGATGAATGGTTGATGATATGAAGTGTGTTTCAAAATTGTGAACATCGGGACAATAGCGTCATTTTTTCCAAAAAATTGAATATTTGAAATATAATTTTTGAATTTTTTTAAAAATTTCCATTTTTTTTGGATAACTGTGGATTTTCTAATTTTTTTTTTCAAAAAGTTGTAATATTCACAATTTCAAAAAAGTAAATATTTGCAATTTAAAAAAAAAAATTAAGTTTTTAAAACTTTTTTCATAAAATAAAATTTTCTAATTTTTTTCCAAAGAGATTTAATTTTTGAATTAAAAAAAAAAAAAAATCTAAAAACCAAGCCCTCCTCCATCATTCTTTCTTCCACTCCCCCAATCCACGGCGGTAGCCCCAATTCTGTCCTAAAATATTTTTCAAAATGCGTATAAGTAGTTTTACTCCTTACTTGACACTTTCATTTGGTATGCCCTGGCTTTAGACATCTAAAGCATTGTACTAGCTGCATATCATATATTAATTGACTCCCCCTAACAGATAGAAAGGTTGGCAATCTTTGGGCTTCAACTTTATTCGCAGTTTACTGGACATTATTTTAGTTAAAAATCTTGAACATTCAATATCGTCATCCCTTTCAGGTGTCACATTGTGTGGCGTGTCCTCTATATCCCCAAATTATTTCGCCAAATTCCGCCAAGATCTCTCTAAGCCCAGGCAAATCAACCTCTGAACCTCTGTTTTTTTCTATATATTAAAAGAGATTTAATTTTTCAAATCTTTTTTCAAACAAAATCCAAAAACAAAATCCCCCCTCAAATATAATCCCCAGGACGCCCTTGTTTCAACTCGTAAATAAAGAAAGAGGATACAATCCGTGCATAGACTGAGATCGGAAAAAATAAATTCAATTTCGGTCTAAAGCTTGATATTGCGGTCTGTAGCGAAATATCGGTTCAAATCAGTCTCGGACCGAGTGTCAACTCTAATAACTACTTATCCATACGTACCTCCAATATAGCCCGTGAAAATCCCTTTCCGAGACCTCTAGCGGATCCTGTGACGATAAAAACTTTATTAGATATATCATGCATTGTTGAACAACTTGTCCAAAAGTGAATTGAGATAGATAAAAAGTATCTTACCTTTATCTTGTTTGTATATGATAAATTGTATTATCCATTTAAAAAATTGATTCCAATATATATTTAGATAATTTTTCGTATGTTTTCTTTGCATTTCTCAACCTTAAGAGAAACAAAATAAGCTCCAAAATAAATTACATTCAAGTAATTTTATTTATAATCTTATTGTTGTAGGTTATAATTTTAATTTAAGTATTTTTATATTTATTTATAATACAGCAATGTCTGTATAAATCTACATATGTTCAAAATAAGTGATTTCTTAGTGTATATACTTGATCAAATTAATAGCAATGCAATCGAGCATGTACGTCATGTTAAAAAGAAAGAAAGAAATAGTATTTGTAGTGATGTAAATTGAGTGTATTTTTTAGCAGGCTCGTTTAGGAATGAATTTTCTTTCCCTCATCTGTTTTTATTATTATTCAACTCTTGAGAGGTGTCTTCATTTCCTACTACGTTCAATCATGTATATTCAAAACCTTATTGAACATTCGTGTGTCCTCATAAAAGACGGAGAGTAACCTTGGGGGTTTGTTGCAAAGTTATAATTTTTAGTCCTTGTTGGACAGAGAATAGGATTGAGGATCGATATCTGAGTACTTTATGACGATGTACTTATTTATTTCCTTCCCCCTCTCTTCTCTTGTCACAGCTGCTTCTAGTTTATCTAATGAAGGAGGTAAGCTGCACTCCGCTAAAAGCTTATTAAAATTGTCAAGGTTGCTAAGATGATTTTCGGTTTCTTTTTTTAACATGCCTAAAATACACTCAATTTCCATATCTAAGTATTTATATATAATTCAATAAAACGGTATGTAAAAATGAATGAAATCTCACGGGCCTTTACTTCTAAAGCTAAAGTATTCCCTAGCACATCAAATCATAATATATTATTTTTCTTAAGCTGTAATTAATATTCTTTTGTTCTTGAGGAGAAAACATATACATATTGAGTAATTACGTGTGCACGAAAAAAATGAAGAGTAAAACTTGGGATTTGTTGAAGAGTTATCATTGCTGTTATTAAAGCAATGTTTGTTTGTTTTCCGACCCCTAAAAACATCGGGTAATACCGTGTTCTAACACTAGTTTTAAAAATAGTTTAATAGTTATGAATGAAGACAAAATTACTCTCAATTCACCGTGGATTAATTTGGAAAATATTTATTTATTTCAAGAAATAATGATTTGTTGAATATTATAATTTTTTTTTTTAAATAAGCACTTTGCATTTATAAAGTATACAATATTAGTGTTGAGACTCGGTCCAAGACTGATTTTTTTCCGGTTCAGACTGCAATTTTAGACTGTGGAGGGAAATTTAACCGTTTTCAAATATTGGACCGATTTTTTTTTGTCTCAATTCGGTCAAAACACCTGACAAATTTTTTCCTAATAAATTAACCCCATTTATACTCAATGAGGCCTAGAATACGTCAATATTGGTAAGTACGGACTTTATAAACCCTCCTTTTGGGTTACGCCCCAAAAACGATAATCAGGGGGTTGAGATCTTGGAATAAGTACGGCAAAACTTGACTTTTCCTAGAGGTCTGCGATTGGGCACTGTCTTGCTATCAGACAAAACCTCCATTCCGATACTTTTCTTTGATCCAGGATAAGATGACTTCTTGGAGTACCCATATATAGAAATTGGAGTTCAATTTTGGTCCCCATCTACCGTTTCAACGTTTTATCTTATGATTGCCCTTTTCATCGTTTGACTATAAAAAAGAACACGCGAATCAAATTTAAAACACTTATTTTTCTCTAAGTTTTGCCCATCCTTATCGATTGGATCTCTGATGCATACAGAAGAAGACCCCCCTGGATTTAATAAGGATCCAATGGATTCGTTTTGAATCAAAAGAGACAAGAGTTGGAGATCAAATCTAATTCCTGAGTTTGTAGAATTAATAATAATAATTTATTAGGGGTTATTAAGATGCAAACTTCAATGGTATTGAAGAACATGTCTTAATTTTTTAACTCTGTTGATAAACTATAGCAATTTAGAATAATCAATAAAATGATTCGGAAAGTTTTGGAGCAAAAACCCAGCAGTATGAACACTCGGCCGTCACCGAGAAGGAGAATCAATATGGTAACAATGTAATTTCAGATGTACTCTCATTGTAAGTTATTTTGTGATGATAACCTATTGCAAAATGTATTACTAACCTATTGTTTCAATCAAAAAAACACATGATACAGTTAGAAAATTGCAAAAGTAGACAAAATCATACTTCCTAAGAAATGCTTTGCTTCAATCGCTCGTTCAGTTTTCAAATGTATTAAACATCTGTTTTTTTATTACAATCCAAAGTTTATTTTTCAATGAAACTAATCGAATATGAACCAGTATAATTATAAACAAACTTATATTTGGTGTCTTAACAAAAACCAAGTAAAATGAATGAAATACCAGTATATCTAAATTGAAAGGCAGAAATAAATTTGAAAAATTACAAAAATACCGTTACTACTCATAATAGTAACATGCCCATTATCCATGTATGTATGGTATCATCAAGGAAAAGGAAAGGATGGATAGTTTATATGTCTGCAAGTAATCAATGAGTTCGACATCCCTGGACTAGATCATCAAAAGAACTATGACTTTAAAAGGAACCATGCATTATGCCACTTTTAGAAGCGGTAGAGATATCTTTTGATATTTTTGAAAAAAAATGGTCTAAAATGACTCAAATCACTGCATTAAATATTTTATTCAGGTATGTCAACCAATGTGTTGGACGGCAAGACTTAAAGACACGATTGCCAAGCGTATATTTTAAGAGCTGGGTATTTTCACCCGACATAATAAGTAATCATGAGCTACAGGTTGTGATTGATGCTGAAGGCGGATACATCAAATGAACTCTTTCTTAACATTCATATCTATAATTCAAGCCAATTTTCATTGAAAAGTAAAACACTTTTGAAAAATACATCGAATTTACCCTAACATTTACCTAACAATGATGTAAGTATTCATTGACAGAAGTGGGAACTTGCAACTCGACTAGGGTTCGAGACTATATTTTGTAGACTCACTACTCATCTTGATCACACAATCAATGACTCGAGAACTGAGTTATACTGGATATAAAATACATTTTAAAGTATCTTTTATTTTCTGAGGGCTGCTTGAATCCGACTCGAGGGAAATATTCGATGAATTTGCGTCATCTCTGTAATAATGAATAACATTTCTTCTCGAATAAATAAGTTCGAAGACTTAAGCTTACTCCCTATATTATCAAACTACACATCACTAGAGTTGTATAAAATTTGATCAGCTGCTATGTAAAAATAAGAGGAGCCAAAAATAAAGTTGGTACTCCTGACAAGTTGTAGAATGTTCGTATAAAAAGCAGCTTAGTAGTTATTACTTTATATTAGATCAGCTGCAAGCAGCCGTGAGAGGAAGTAAATAAACACAAATAACACTCCGTTTGTAGCAAGGACACTAAGGTTGGAATTACTTCGATCTCAATACTCGATTCTGCTCCAAGGCCTTTCACTTGCAACTGACAAGCTAATGTTTATTGTTAGTGACGAAAATCGTGTGTATTTTGTGGAAATAAAAAAAGCAAACCAATAATCAACTTGGTAACCCTCACAATTTGAAGAATGTTTTGTAGGAGAGATGCTTAGATGTGATGACGTTTCATCAGATCAGCTGCAAGCAGCATTGACTAGAAAGGAGGGAGAGAAGCAAATAAGCAAGGACATAAGTAAGAATCACTCCAATGTTGATCCCCAATTCTACTCCGAGTTCAACAAGGTCCTAACAATTATAACTCCACGAAATAATTCTCAAGGTTACTCTCCGTCATTTAAAAGCCCACACGAATGGTCAATTAGGTTTGAATATACATAATTGAACGTAGTAGGAAATGAAGACACCTCTCAGGAGTTGAATAATAATAACAACAGCTCAGGAAAAGAAAATTCATCCTTCAGATTACCAATATCAAATAAACGGGCGAACTAAACAATAAAAACGATTTACATAACTAATCATTATTACTCTTGCACTTGTGATTACTGTAATCTAGGATGTTCTCTCTTCAATAACTAAATAATAATGAAAACAACTTTGGAAAATAAAGAAAACTCTTGATGATTAACATCCAGAAAAAAAGAAAACTCGCACGCATAAAGGACATACTTTATACAACTCTGCCCATTACCATCATACAAAGTACTAGAACTTTTATTTTCAAAAAACTTTGGGAAAATGACAAAACATTTTAATAGTGAAATTATTACAATAAATGTATATAGTATTATAATTTGTAAATATATTTGGTAATTATAATCAGATATAATAATCATATTTATAAGGTGTCCATTGCTATTCATAGTAATATTCAAGTAATTATATGTACATCAAGTATTAAAAAAACAACCATTCCCACGCCACTGCATAACAATCATTAATGAATATAAAACTTTTACAATAAACAGATCAATCGGAATATTACTAATGGGTTTCGTGAAAGGGAGTTTTATGATGACCTATGGGTCTCAGTTTAGGTTAGCATTATATTTCTACAAGAACAGAATGAGTTTTTTTTTTTTTTTTTTTTGAAGAGTAATATTTTTTTTTTCTAAATTTGATAATTACAAAAAACTTTGATTTGTAATCAAGGATATATTTATTTTTAAAAACTAACATAAGTAACGGGAAAAAATGTCTTTGAAATAATTAACAAAAAAAAAAAAGAAGATGTTTCTTTGTTATATGTTGCTAAAAAAACTAATTATGAATCAATGTTGAGATGCGAGAGTAAAACCATGACGTCATCCAAATGCAAATATATGAAAAATGATCTGAAAAAAAAATATATATATATATTTTGTATTTATTTATAAATCAAATTTGTTCATATGTGTAGTTATTGGAATAAAAGTATCATTTTGAAATAAATGCAAAAAAGTATATGCAAAAAACTAACTATATTTTATGCTAGCTATTAAATCCCATAACAATTTTCCTATGCATTTCACAAACTGTGTTAAAATAAACGAGGGAAAAAGTTAAGGGAAGAACACTCAATGCATTTGTATGTTGAAAAATGTAAAACAGTGAAGGTAAACTGTTCTTCAGTTTACCAACACATAAAGATAGAAGAGACCCTCATTTCTCAGATCCGGGTCGGTTTGGATCTATAAGGCTAAATACACGGGTAAATTTCTAGTACCCAAAATTTTGGATCCAGGTCCGAAACTAGAATTAGACGGATACTCGTCTCGAATTTTAACAGTATATTATTCGATTTTATTACTTAAATAAAATAGGATCCAACGATTGAGGTTCTATTTTTACTGATATTAATTCCGAAGCAATAAATAACCGAATATTATTACGATAAGAACAAACTTATTAGTTATTATTATAATGCTATTGGACACGTCATTACCTAATATATCTCGCAACCTCTCATTCAGAAAAAAAAAACAACAGAAAAAGGGTTAAAATCAGTTGGGGTTTGACCAAGTCTACCAGCTATGGAATTATCATTGAATAATGGTTAATAGGTCAAAAGTAAAAACTAATCCGTATACAACCGATCAATGTGAAGAGTACTGATTAGAGGAAAAGAAGGAGAACCTTGGACAGCTGTCGATGTATTTTTATTGTTTTAATCTTCCTTTAATTGGTTAGATGGAGTTGCACTAATTAAGTATAATTAAAAATTATAATATTACATTCACTCAAACTAATTTAGGAATCTTGTGTGAAGTCCATATACATAAAGAGTATTTCTTTTTCTAGGAATCACATAGGCGCGAACCTACGGGCATTGAGTTGAAGATAATAATTTTTCCCGAGCGCGTTGTCCATGAGCTACGGTGATTCCATTCAGTGTTCTGAACGTTGATTGTTTGAATTAGAATTACTTCCTTTTAAACTATTAACCATTCTCAATAATCATTGAACAATAGTTCCATAATGTAGAAAAATTAACTAAATACCAACTAATTTTTAATCATTATTTCTGGTTTTTTTTGGTGGAAAAGTTGTGTGATAAAATTAAGATAACGACGTGTGAGATAACGCCGTGGGGAATAACCAAGCGATCCAACTGCTTATGTAGATTTCGCTTCAGTCACTAATCAAGATAAATAGAGAGTATGTTCCATATATATATATATAATCTTTTTTTATAACTCGGATTAAGTATGAAGCAATACTTGTATAAGCTTTTTAAGATCCGGAAAATTTCTTGTATTTTTTAGCAACCCGTAAAAGTCCGGGTACCCGAAGCTGGTTTGGTCTCATATCTTTTCGGATTTACTTATACAATTCCCTGGTCCAAGACCCGTCCTATTTCTATCCGGACATTATTCTTTCTCTTTTTATTTTTAATTGGAGACTGCGATAGTGGACAGTTGAAATTTAATTATTGCAACCTTTAAATAATAAGAAAATAGCTTTGCTAAATGAAGCGAAGCGATGAGAAGAATATATAATACTATTTGAGTAGGAGCAGAGGGATTTATACTTTTTCGAGGTATTCTAGACGCAGTTGTCTGGGTATGAGCTCCGGTTAATATATCCACAAAGTTACATTTATGTAAAACAGTAAATTATGCCACATCTGACTCATTCTCAAGGTTACTACAGGTGGCACAATCGTTCTAAAGGATAATTGTTTCGGTGGTTAATTAAAATCAGCAACGTTGTCGCTGAACGATCATCCACTTCAAGTTGGAAGCATCCACCACTGTCCCTATCGACAATTACAAATTCAATTATAGACATCCGGGATCAACCTCTCAGTCCACATATCCCTCCACCCCTAGAGTACTCCATAAGAGACAAACTTGCAATTAATGAGACCTTTAATTAACTTTTATGATCCTAAGATATATATTTATATATTTTTTTATGGGGATCAGAGGCTTGTTTTTCGGAAAAATATTTCAAAAATGAAATTACAAATATTAAATTTTTTCGGATATTTGGAGATTGGGGAGAGGGGGCTACAGCCCTCTGCAGACACACTTGATTTTTATACTTATATCCTCTAATTACCTAAAACTTTGGCGAGTGTAGTTGCTCCATTTTTAAAATTAGAACTAATACCAGAGTGACCATTTCCAAAGAGATCAGATTCATAGGAGAAATATCGATTTTGTGAATTACTCTCCTCACTTAAATCCCGAGCCTTTCCATTACTTTTACTTGGATCCCGTCCATCCTCATTTCCAGGACGATACCCTTTATCGCTCGTATACAAATCCCCTTCTCCTCCCACCCCCTCTTCATCTTCTCCCTCTCTCCGTTCATTGATGACGTCATTCCCATAAGCATCTTGGTAGAGGGGATAGCCGGAGTCAGGCTTTGTGGTTTCAACCGGCACTTCCGTGGGCGTTTCCAATTCTAAGGAGTAGATTAATAAGCCTATACTTGATTTAAAAAAAAGAAGAAGAAAACGTACCGTACAACATGATTGATCCCTCTGTTTCTCCCAGGGAGTTTTTAGTAATGCATTTGTAGGGACCAAAGTCCTCTTTTTGCAGATTTTTTATATGTAGTCTGGAGTCCAACTTGTACTCTGAATGTATTTGCTCTTCTGAGCGAAAGCGTGGCGTGTCCAAAACCATGACTCCATCAAATACCCAATAGGAAATGGCTTTGGGAGAGGACTCTGTGTGACACTCTAGTTTAACATCTGTGCCGAGAGGAGCACCTACAAGTTGATTAGGGATCCATATCATGGGAGGAACTACATAATATATGATAAATAAAAAGAGATATTATTATAAGACTTTAGGTTTTGTAACCCTCATAAAATATCACATACATCCATATACATAGAATGAATGAAAGAGGTCCCAAGGAATAAAGAAAGAACACATTGGGGGTAATAAGACAATAAAGAAAACGCTTAAGAAAGGACATACTGAAACACAAGACTCTTATGTACGTAGTAATATTATACACATATCTTTTCTTTACATATGAATAATTTAGTAAGGAGAATGATAAAAAAAAAAACATATACAATATACAACACAGATATATAAATATATGGTTCCTCATACAGACACACGTAGTCGGGGTAAGATATATGTATGTACATTTGGTGAGGTGTGCGTTGTTCCTTTGGGGACTCCACCCAAGTTGAATACCCCGGATTTTATTTCCTTATTATTTCACACGAAATGAGCTGCTAGTTTATAATATGCTCTACATATTTTGTGTTGGTACATTCTAACGGGTGGATCGTAGGTTTTCACCAATCTAAAGCCTTAATAATAATATAAAGAGTTGACAGAAGTTGGTTATTTGTACATTGCATTTTGACAACTCTACATAACAGGCATTTCTACAACCACATGGAATAAAATTTAGGAAAAAGCTCTGATACGTATTTGATTCGATTTGGAGGTCAGTGTAGTGTTTCTGATCGTTTGAGTATTCAAATGAGTTCCTTGGGCCAAGTATATATATATATATATTTTGTTTCAAAATGAAAAATCAGGATTATATTCTTACGTATCACTTGAGATAAGGAGCTTGAATTAAATTTTGGGATTCGGCGGCAACATAACTTTGAAATTAAAACATCTTGAATCATCCTAAGAAAGGTGATACCCTAGTAAACACGCTTAAATAACTTTTTTGAACAAGTAGACCTTTTATGTGATCTTAGAGTTTTAATATAACCTTAAAACTATCTTTTTTTAATGGAAAATATTATCTGGATACTGTTCAAAGTATAAAAAAGGTTTAATGACCCCAAAATCCAAGAGTTTTTCTTATTATTTTGAAAAAAGACCATAAAACCACGGATTTAGGGTTGAAAAAGTAATTTTCGGGGTAGGGGCGGCGGATTTTAAGTTTTTTCACCAAAATACTATTAAGATATGTAGTCATTAGAAAAGTTGGGATATAATTTAATTTGCTACTTATAGTATATTTTATGAGAATATCATCCATCGTATGGCTAGTATTGTCTCGGTCCTTAGTCAGGACTGAAGACTCCAGGCCAGTACATTTCAGTCTTGGACCGGACAAGTTCAGTTCTAAAAACTTATAAAGTTATATACTTGATGACGTCACTCAACTTTATTTATTACTCTTTTTAATCATTTCTAGTACTGAGAGTCCTAAGGACCGGTCCCAATACTAAACTGGACTCAATCGAATAAATAAGGAGCTATACAACACTATATAGAGGTATTGCTGTGTCTGTCTTTATTTATTCTGTCCAGTCCAGTATTAGGAGGAGTGCTATCTGTCCACAGGACTGTCAGTTTCAGTCAAAGTTTTATAAAGGCATATAAGATATATGAGATATGTATTAGGATCATTGCACGTATCTTTCAAAAAATATTCATGTTTTCATTGTAAACAAGCTTACTATATTTTTATTCAATTATTCGGGTCAATTATAAGGTCATTCGGAAAAAAGGTTCTTGACAAAGTGGCGAAACACAAACAATAATATCCCCATGATTTCGTATAATGGGCAAAACCGTATTAACAGCCTTGATCAATATATCGACCCAGGCGGTTTTTAGAGGAACTAAAAGACCACTTAAACTTTTGTGAGACTTTTTGTGTACTATTTTTTAAGATCGGTCAATTTCATTCTGTTGGCATTCGTTTGAACAGAGGAATCGGTCAGAGAGGTTATGGTTACTGTCTTTAGGATTTAGAATAATCCTCATCGACTATCTGGATAAGGATAAAACTATTACCGGGGTAAATTATTCATCTTTATTGTACTGTTTGAAAACAAAACTCCAAGAAAAATGCCTACGATTGACCTACAAAAAAGTCATTTTCCATCACGACAATGCACCAGCAAACACACCTCATCAGCTGTGGTCGCAAAATAAATGGAAATAGTGTTCTAACTCGAGATGCCTACAGCACTAGCAATCTCACCCACCTTCACTTTTCTATCATCCATAACCATTGATTTATCAATTATTCCTTGAGTAGTTACTTCAACAAGGCAACCAGAACGGTTAACGTCACTTGTGCCCATATGGGCACTCCAAAATTTTTGAAACCACTTATAAACTGTTCTAATCGACTTGTTAAGTGTCTCCATAATGTTTATCAAGTTTTTTTTTAAGTCTCCATAGGCGTTTTGCCTTTCATAAAGTAGTGTTTAATCAACACACAAAATTCTTTTTCTTCTATTTTTTTAATAATCCCTCCACTTCCTCGTTTTAAACGAATGCCGTATAGAAAGAAATAGACTGATCTAGCTGAAAGTTGGTCTGTGCTCTTCTAAGAGATGCTACTTACTAAACATAACCTCGATACGTGTCAGTAGTGCCATCTTTCGGACCTTTCACATACTTTTCAAACGACCCTCAAAACTATATCCTTGGATGATAAGGTAGATCACTGATTCTTGGTTAAATATTCGGGTCGACATCGTTTGAATCTCAGGAAATGACATAATTTAAACTTTTGATCTAAGCAAGAATATTTTTTAAAAAATGAAGAAAATCTTATCAATACACTCTTCACTTTATATTGGTCCAAAGTTTTTGGGGCAGAACTTACGACTAACCCTGTACAAAGTACACTTGGAATTATTCCTTCTCTATCCAGTTTTTTGTAACATACAAAGATAACATTTGGTTGTTATCTTTGTACTTAGTAAAGACCTCTTCATGTTTACGATTCTGCCTGTTTTTTGTTTTGTTTTTTCAAGTCGACTGACTTCCCCTTCCTTGAATGTAATTAATTAATTGCTACTTGCAATCAGGACTATTTACACCCCCCGTGGAGTATTTTAGTCGGAGAAAAATAGGATGTCACACGTTAAGGTTGTGACTTGAAAAAATTGCAATGAAGGTCAAAAAACTGTCATTGAAAAAATAAAATAAAATATTATGTTATAACAAAAATGTCATTCGATCAAAAATGAATACATTTCATTTTTTCTTTGAGAATTTGGAAAGGGGCAATCTTTTTTTTTAATGACACATCATATCAGATGTGTAGTGCGTTAAAATCAAAGTTATATTGAACAAAATAATTTTTTACTTCATACAATCATACAGGCCAATATTTAATGGACATATTTCAGTCAATTATAATCTTATTACTCAAATTTGTGGGATACTTTAGAACGGAAACTGTGCCTTAAAGTACATAATTTTGCCTCAAGGATATTTCTCCTTAATATATAAATAAATATGATTTATACCTCGTCTTAGTGAATTTTTGGTCAAAATTAATGTTTTCTTGGTTTTTGTGAATCAAAATATGTATTGTTCATTACTGTAAAACCCATTAATGTTTGGTTTCTGTTGAAACAAATGATGGAATCATGCCCAAAATTTCAATGTATATACATAGTAGAGAAGCTGTTGCGTTAACTTCAAAAGGAAATTTCAAAGAACGACAGTCAAAATAAAAATAAGGAATCATTTTCTTACATATGTGATGCGTCAATATAAAAACAATCCCAAACAAAAATCAAGAATAGAAGAAAATCCTCATTAATTGTTTCACTTCATAAATAACACATGGCTGAAAAGTCCGTGGATTAACAAAGAAAAATCTTTTTTTTTATTTAAATTCGCTTTTTTAAGCCAGTGCTTAGCTTAAATTGAATTTTTTCCGATCAGTCTAAAATTAAAGCACAAAATTGTTTTTGATCCATTGTTTCGGAAAAAACAAAAGTAACGACACATTTAGCACAATTACTCACAAAATAAAGAACAGATTGTCGTAAAATTTGACAGCTGTCTTTTGAAGGTTGATACTAAATCAATAATGAGGTGAATTAAAAAATAATAGCCCCATCTATGTGCAAAGCCCGGACTTTTCAGACCATGTGTTATATACAATCAACCCAATATTTTATAAAGATATTTTAGTCAATTATATGCTGATTATTCAAATTTGGTGGAATATACTCACGAATATAGGATATGGTTTCGTACCTTTATTTTGATTTAATAGGCTTATATTATTATGAAATTATCATTTCTTATTTATTGCAGTGATCAATTTTGGCTACCTTAAGGTCAATTTGTAGGTTCCTCCAAAGTGTTAATGCGCATAATGTCTTGATAAAAATGGAGAATAATTCAAATAAATGTACAAACGTAATCCACATTACATTTTGAGCAAACACATTCTGGCCTGCTTTTGTGTTTACGATCCGCCACACATCAATTGATAGGGCTTTGTATTGTACCCTATATGGCCCCTTTCGGCCATAAAGTCGATACATTTCATATCATATTATTATAACGATCAATTTTAGCTACTTTAGAGTGGCATCCGCAGGGGGTTGGCTCGAGGGTCTATAGCCCCCCTTCCCCAAAAAAAAAATCCAAGAAATATCAATTTTCAATTTACTTTTCCAAAAATTCAAATTTTCTGTGAAAAAATATAAACTTTTGAAATTTTTCTATCTAAAATTTATAATTTTTATTTTTTATTTTGTGGTTAGGTATGGATTTTTTGAAATTTCTTACAAAACATTTGATTTTTTGTGAGTAACTGTAGATATAAAATTTAATTCTTGAAATGTTTTTCTAAAAAAGTTTATTTTTTAAACAGTTTAGAAATTTAGAAATTCCTTTTCCATAAAAAATAATTTTGGAATTTTTTTACAAAAATTAAATTTTTTATAAACAGCTGTGTGGATTTGTGAAATTCATCTCAAAAAATATTATTTTTTTGTAATCATAATTAGATTTTTGAAATTAAAAAAAAATATATATATATATTCCTGCAGACGCCGTTGCTTTAAGATTGCAATTTTCGACGCCACCAAAGGATTAATAAGAATCATTGGCTGATAAAAACTGACAATAATTCGTATAAGAATACAAAAGTAATCCTCACATAATTTTCAAAAAAAAAATCATTCTAGTTTGGTTTTATGTTGTTGACAGAACTAGAGATAGGACGGGTATAAGATCTGGTTCGAATTACCCTCGGCTGAAGTAGCAAGAGCCTCCGCATGGGTTGGCGTGAGGGACTGTAGCCCAAACAACAATTAAGTTTTTTTCTTTTTACTTTAAAATTTAATATTTGAAATTTAGTTTAATTAAAATTTTTTCCCCCAAAAATTACATTTTCTTTAAAAGCTATGGATTTTTGGAAATTTTTATTTGGAATATAATTTTTGTAATTTTTTTACAGAAAATTTAGTTTTTAATAAAGGGCTTTGGATTTTTGAATTTTTTTTGTAAATAGCTGCAGATTTTTGAAATTCTTACCAAAAAATTTAATATTTAAAACTTATTTTTTGAATTTTGTTTCCAACAAATAAATTTCTGGAAACAACTGTGGTTAGTTAAAATCTTTTTACAAAAAGTTTAATTTTTTGAGAATTACTATGGATTTTTGAAATTTTTTTCGAAAAAATTTACCATTTAATATTTTTCACCTAGAAATTTAAAAAAATATTTTTATTTTCTTAAATCCAAAAAACAAGGCACTCCTCCTCCCTCCCCCCTCCAAAAGAGTGCTATGGACATCTTAAGAATAATAATTAAACTTGTAATATCCGAAATCCGAACTGACTTCAGATTCAGGAACTTTTACAGATTATAATAAAGAACTGAGGGATTTTTTGGATCTTAAAAACTTTTTGTTATTCCTTAATACTTATTCCTAGTTATAAAAAAACGATATTAACTATATCGAACGTGTCATTTCTATTTATCTTGATTAGTGCTTGGAGCCACATTTACATAAACAATTGGATTGCTTGGTTATTCTACCTGACTAACAAAAATCCATACTGTATTTGGTTATCAGCTGTCGATTTTTCTTCTTTTTCCCCCTAAGTATTGACCTTAATAATGATTGGATTGATAGGAATTAATTTTTATTAATTTGTGATCAATTATCAACTATTATTCAATAATAATTTCATAGTTGGAAAAATTACTGATTTTGGGCTTTTTTTCTGTGAGATATTATTTAGTGCCCAATTTTATATAACATTAATTCCAATAACTATGTTCTAATAGTAATAACATTGAATTATATATTGTTTTGACATCAGCAATGAGTGCTGATGAAAATCTTTTGTAGGATGGCCATACTAAAAAAAAACCCAAAATGTACATGGTTATCCTGACAATTTGAAGAATGTTTAGGAGGAGATATAGAATAATGCTCATGACGTTTAATTAGATAAGCTACAATCAGCTGTGACAAGGAATAAAGGAGAAAATGATCTAAACAAGGACATTTGCTAAAATTACTTTGATGTCGATCCCCAATTCTGCTCTAAGTCTAACAAGAACTTATAATTATAACTCTGAATAAATCCTCTGGGTTACGCTCCGTCTTTTATGAGCACACACGAATGTTCAATCAGGTTTTGAATATAATTGAACTTATTGAGGAAAGGAAGTTCACTACTCAGGAATTAAATTATAATGACAACTTCTAAGGAAAAGAAAATTCAAAAAAACGGGCCAGCTAAAAAAATCATCACGGGTATTGAGTAAAAATATGATTTTAATCAAAATACTATTGTATAATGCCCGAACTTTGTTTCAAATACCTACTCATAAAACTCGAGATTCGGTCCAAACCGACCCAGATCCCCAAAAAATGATTTTCTTTGAACGGAAGGCCCGGAAAATTTATTTAAAATCTCCTGAACGAAAAATACCGCCCCTCATTCAGCCATTGAAAAGAAACAGAAAATATTTCATTTCATTTTTTAAATAGAAATATAAATTCTTATTTTAATGTTTACTGATGATCCTTTGTTTTAGTGGTTTTTTTTTCTTTTTCATGGGTGGTAACCTTAGAAAATAACATATTATGACAAACAACAATAGCAGTAAGAAAAAAAGAGCCTTTGATTAATTGCAAAGGATCAACCATCCCTCTCATCTCCATACATACATAATATTCTTATTCAAAGAAACCCGTTGTAATTTTTCATTTTATTTCATATACGTTTATAAATGGGCTGTATAAGGGTATTATAACCCTTACTATAAGCACAATATACCTTAAAGAGAGTACTTTCCTACATTTATCATCTCTATTTATCAGTTCTTTAATCATGATAAAGTAAGTTTTCATATTGCATTATGAATCATTTCAAAGAAATGAAACTTTATACATTATTTAAAGGTCAATTTGATTGACAAAAAGTCACATAACCTCATATCTGCTGGGCCAGGGAGCATATTTCCTTCCCAATTGAGTCATAGCGGACGCAACAACTTCCGCGATCTGTCTGAGACATGATAAAGTATTTGGACCAGGTACGTCCAAATAGCAGGAGATCAGTTTTGATATTTAATAACTCATTTTTCAAATGCTGAAATGTTTGTGTATCAATTTATATTTACTTTTGTTTTCATCTACATATATAGTTCTTTCATGTCGAAAAATGGCACTGAATCGTAGTTATATCTTGAAAACTGGATCTTTTAAAAAATGGCTTTAAAGGCCAAACCAATATCTTTTGAAAGATTTAATGGTCATATTCGTGTTCTACGGCTTAAATAACAATAATAAATGGGGTTCAGTCTGCGGTCCAAAATGCTGTTGCATGCTTTAATTGATAATTATAATGCGTGAGTATTTTGGGTTGATTCTAGTCCTTGTTCCAAGTAATAGTTGGAACTTATTTCTATGATATATGGGAGAAAAAATTGTCTAAAGGGTTTTAAGAATGTTTCAAGAGAGGTATATGTTAACACGTGAGCGTCTTTGTGGGCATGAATACTATTTTTTCAAGTACAACAGCAATATCGATCCACTCCCCCTTATTCGTCAAGTCACGATAACGCCTCTTCTTCCAACTCTTCATCTCTATTCAATTTTCGAAACACCTAACATGATCTATTGAATTTGCCGAGTAGAGGTCTTCATAGAAGAAGGTGTCAGCCTCCTTGTACAATCCATTCTCGTTCCGAAGATATGATGTAGTTATATATATCAATATGTGTGTTTGAACGGTTTGATTTTCAATTTTTTCGAGTATCTATTACTGGTGGAGTGGAAAAGTTGCCTTGGAGTATGAAAATTACCTACACAAAATTGCATTGTCCTATGAGGTAATCTTTAGATCGCACATTTGGATAAAATTATAAAAAATGCCAAAAACTCTTTACTCAGTGAATGTAGATACAAATAATAATTTTGCATTAAATAATTTTGATAGACGTTTTCCTAATCTATAAAAAGTTTTTACTTCTAAAATTGTCTTATTCAGCAAAAAAAGAGAGGAAAGTTAGAAAAATTTGATGATCCGCGTTATGGTGCATATCATTTTTTTACATTTTCAGAAAGGAAATATCAAATTTTTCTTATGTTATTCTCTGTTTTTGCTCGAAAAGATAGCTCCAGAAAATAACTTTATTAATATCTTTTATAGACTAGAATAATATCAATCATCATTTTTTATGTCAAATAAGGTTAAATACTGTATTTCAATCATCATTGACGGAGTAACAAAGGTATATCCCATTTCAAACTTTGAACAAGATATGCTACCAAAGATGACATCGTAGGAAAATAAAATATTGCATAGGTTATTTCCTTAATAAATCCCAAATTTTCCGAACTAGTTGTAATCGAAAAAAAGTTGAAAAGCAAACAGGCCTTATGTGTATGGTAATTTATGCATGTGCTATTGGGATATATAAATAAAAAAAAGGAACTAAGAACGTTTAAAATTGTTGTTGTTGGAAAGTTCCGTCCTTTAAAACATTTTTTTACTTCCTTGAGTATCATTTATTACTGATGCATTCATATACCGCATTATATGCAAAGCATATATCATAAACACTTTAAACCGAGTGATTCTTCATTTAATATGTATTCAAAGTTTAATATCATGAATTATACAGAATCCTACAGTTGAGCCCAAAACTAGTCTTACCCTCACAAAAATGTCAAAAAAAACATAATTATATGTTCATGTTGGATCTGTAAACTCCTTTAGAATATCCCTAGTCAATCAAAAACTACTCGTAACTAAAAAAAAATTAAATAATTTATTCATTTTTCGGATTAAATGAACAAAATATAATTTTTGGCGTTTGATAAGTATTCATACCCAAAAAGCAAAATAGCTTAATACTTTGTCAAATGGGCTCTGAATTTCTTCAAATATTCAATACGCATGGAATAAGTCATTACTAAATTACGGCAAACATTAGGATCGATTTTTGCCCACTTTTTTTGACAAAATCTCCAAAGGTAATCGAAATTTGTTGGATATCTCTTCCACACTGCTTTTCTTAATGCATTTCAAGAATACCGATGTATTCTTCCTTAGTCATGGTGCCATCAATTTTGTGAAGTTCTCCAGTTCCCTTGGCAGCCCAACTCATTATGCTTCCACTACCGTGCTTCACTATTGAAATAGGATTTTTAGGGTTGAAGATTGGCCCTTCAAATGTGTTGTTAGCTGTCCATTTTTCTCCATCTTTTAGTTCTTATCAGTGTTGAATTTGAATGAGTTATTGTTCAGTTAAAAACAATTCCCAACAATTAATTATTGAATAATAGTTCTATTTAATTTTGCTGTATCCATTATCATCTCTTTCAAATTTTGTCACGTGACATATTTGGCGCCATTTTTTATTTATAAATTATAGGGTTGAACATTTTTTTATGTTCCTTTAAGTGGTTAGATGGAGTTGCACTGATTAAGTATAAGTAAACATTATATTATAATAAATCCTCTATATAACTTAGGAATCTTGTGTGAACTCCTTAAAGATATTTTTTTTTCTAGAGGATTCATTGGGGTGCAAACCTACGCACATTGAGTTGAATAGAATAATTTATCCCGAGGGCGTTGTCCATGAGTTACATTGATTGGTTTGAACTTAACCTTTAGTGTTGCGTCTCAGTATAGATCAGAAAAAACAAGGAAATAGCGAGGAAATAAAGAAATAATAGTATTAATAAGGAGTAATGAGTGTCGAATTCAAATCATGACCTTATTTGGAAAGTACTAATTGAATATTGATAGTTGAATGATATTAACGTAATTTGACACGCTCAGACAACTAGTATGGGCTTAGAGTAGACACATCTACTGCACAAAGTAAACCTCACTAACACAAAAATATGGAGTGTATTTTGTGGTCAGATGTCGATGTTTCTATTTTCCCCCTAATCAGTGTTCTGAACGTTGATTGGTTGAATTAGAATTAGCTATAGTTCAGTTGTGAACACTTTTCAGAAATTATGGAATAATAATAAATCCACAGTTGTGATGATCTTGGGCCCTTTTCCTGTTTTTCGTACGAAAGGTTACCTGATGCAATAAAGTTAACGACGTGGATCAGCTGACAAAAAATCTGGAGTTGATTTTCATGCCAGTGTATTCTATTCAACTATAATTCATCATGTAATATGTGAAGTAAAAAGTTTAGAGCGGTTTTTTTTTGTATCCCTCAAGATACTTAGGAAGCTCTTCTAAGTACATGGCCATTGCTTCTTCAGCTTTCCTGTTACAGAAATGTCTTCAATTCCAGCCATATCTTCGATCTTAATAAAACAGTCATCTAGCAGGCGAAAGTTAGCAAAGATATTATTCTCTATTAGTCGTTTCCGTAAGGATAACTTTTTTTAAATGCTTCCAGGTTTTCTTCAGCTTCCATGATGTTGACCCTCCCTGCATCTGTCGATTGAGAGGATTGAGAGCTTCGAGAATATCTACCGTGTACGCCAAAGTGAGAGTGAACAGAGAATTTTCAAAGTAATCTGCGTAACAATTATCCTAATTCCACACGCATGGCAAGAAACCCGATTCAGCAACTTTCTCCTCGATAACCGCTCGTTAGAATGGTACAAAAGTAAGTCGATTTCCAGATTCATTTCCTTACACAGGTCCTTGAAGATATCCTGCTTAATACTTGTGCTACATTTGGAGGCCAGGTTTTGGATGCCACTACAGAACACACTGCGTAATAATTATATGTGGTGCATCATATTTTACCAGCGCTCCAAAACCAGAGTATAGCCGACCATGGCTAAAGCTCTGCCCTGAAAAAACTGCAGAAACCATATTCCAAGAGTGGATGACTTCTGGAGAGAGAGAAAAATCTCTCTCATCAGAAGTCATCCACGAGTTTCTTCATATCGAATGCCTTGGTTGTTGTTGTAAGAGGCTTACAGAATAAATAAAAACTTCCTTTAATCACGTCTTCTTTCATATAGGAGACAAATACAGCAAGCTGGCTTAGATTGAAAATGTAAGTAGTTTCATCAAGTTAGAGGCTGAATTTTGCAGGGCTTGAAGTCAGATTTGCAACTACTTGAGCCAAGATGTGATTGGTCATGTTGTTTATTCTGCTTCTGATCGTATCATTTGAAAGATGAATTTGTGATAACCTATCTTCAGCAGCTTTTTCCCGGTTGATATTCGCCATCTTCAATACAGCCGGTTTTACAAGTGTTTCACCAATGGTGAGTGGTTTACCCTCCTAGGCGATGAGGTAGACAACTTTGTACGAAGCTGTTAAGATTGGATTGTCGATGGATACAAAGCCAAGAACAGGCAGAGAAGCCTTTTCATCAAATCTGGCTCTCTTGACTTTGAATTCAGCAAGAGTTGTGTTCTTGTATTCTCATCTACATGCAGCTTTAGAAAGTGTTCCTTCAGTTTTACTGGTGCTAGACTAGAATTGCTCAACTTGACAGTACAAATCATGCATTGAGTACGCTAACTCCCCTCTCTAATCACGGGAATCCATATTGTACGTCTTCGTCAATTCGTCAAACCACTTCTTTTTTTTTTGCTTGACATAGTTAGTATGAAGGGATTGAAAGAAAATAACAAATGACGTACAATAACTCGACCCACACATACATAAATCTGAGTTATGCTTTCACTGTTGCAGTACACTCACAATGAAAGCAAGTCACCCGATCGACAGTGGCGTCAGTGGATACAGGGGGCTTGTCGAACCCCTGAGAGTATCTCACCGAATCCTCTGGGGTTCGATCGAACCCAGGTTAAGGACCACTGATTTAGAGGATTCCAAACGGTTTTCTGGCTAATCTTCAGTTCCTAGGCAATAGAATAAGTTCTCACATGCCGTTCCAACTAGGCGATTTCTATTATTGTATTGACATGTTCAACGTTTTGGTAGGAATTGATTCACCTTGCCTGAGATTATTGGTTAGTGCATGTCACAATTTAGCCTAAATTTGTAATTTAAGCTAATTATTACCAATTTCAAATGCATTTATGTTTATTTTACTATTGATACTAGATCATTTTTCCAGGCCTTTTTTTTTTTTGAGAATCTCGGATTGTATATATTTGATCACTTTTCTTAAAAAAATATAAAAACCATATTTTTTAGATAACCTTTTTTTATAAAATACATGATTTTCCCCCCCCTCTTTATAAGTTTTTAAAATGTATTTTTAATTCTTAGTATAGAATGAGGCTGTACCCACGCTCTCCCCTCCTACTCAAGCCTTGGTATTCGATAATTTTAAAGCAAAGTATTAGATATTTAGTTAGAGGTCTATAATTATAGTACCAATATGTATTTACCTTACCTTTATCAAAATATGAAATATATCGTAAAAAGAACAGAAAAACAGATCTGTCAGATACTAAAGGATACTTTTCAGAGAGCAATCCTGTCTCCTTTCTTCTCCCTAGTGATATTTAATGTACAGGAAGCGGGGATCAAATTGTCGCCTACTTTAAACCTTGATAACTTGAAGACGACATTATCAAATAACAAACCGGTTACCAAATAGGAAAGCTATTCTTGTCAGCAGACGATACGTAGTTCAGTTAGCATCATGCCGTCATCATATGAGGAGATAAAGAGCTATAAGCGGAACGAGGAGCTTTCGAGGTCCGCCGTAGTCATCGCATTGGTTAATAATGGAGGTGAAATCTCCAATTCAACGATTGCTTCAACCTTAGGAGTGAATTTACAGACTGTTCAGCATATCTGTAAGAAGCTAGTGGACACCTGAGATGTTGATGCCACCATATAGAGGGCACCCAAGGAGAAGGGCGCCGACAGGAAGGTCAGGGACACCGACTTTGTCGACAAGGTGAAGAAGATGGTTGTTATGGAGAAGGTGGTTCTGCCCTGGATCCAAGGGGTGGCCGGAGACAGACCCTGGGTGTGGCAACAGGACTCAGCACCCTCCCATGTGTCCAAAACCTATATGCAGTGGTTAAACGAGAACTGTTATGGCGTCGTAACCAAGGATTTGTTGCCTCCTAACTCTCCCGACCTTAATCCTTTGGACTATTTTGTCTGGGGCTATGTCGAGAGACATAGCCCCAGACATCCCCATAGCACCAAGACCAGCCTGATAGACTCCATCAAGGAGGTATTCGGCAACATTTTATAAGTAGTTTTAGTTAATAAAAACGAATAACATTTGATTGAAAAATGTTTGTTTTTAAAGATAAATTATTACCTTAGTTTCATTATTTATTACATCACTCATCAATGTTAGTTTTTATACGTTTAGAATCATACAGCTCCATTAATATTATAAATAAATTTATTAAATTTTAATTCATGATCTAAAAAACTTTATTAACTGAAAAATAATTAATGTTATTGTGTATAGTTTCAATCAGCAGTCACGTTGTTACTTTTACTGTATTAGTCCGAAAAGAAACAGAAAAAACGCCCAAAATCAATTGGTTTTCCTGTAAAGCCAATTCTTCTCAACTATGTAATTATTATACAATAATTTTTAGGAATTGTTCAGAGCTTAAAAGGAGCTAAATCTTATTCAACCAATCACGATCAGAAAACTGATAAACAGTTCAACTAATTGGGAGCATTTCGGTCATGTTAATAAAAAGAAAACAAAAATGAAAATGGTAAGCCGGACAATTTGAATGACTGTTTTAGAGAAGAGCGGCTTAGCTCTCATGACGTTTAATTAGATAAGCTACAATCAGTTGTGAAGAGGTATGAGGAGGAGAAAGAAACAAACCTTGACATTTGCAATAATTACTCTGATGTCGATCATCAATTCTACTCTAGGCCAACAAAGACTTACAATTATAACTCTTCAACAAATACTGCCTGTTATTTCCCGTCTTTTTTGAGCCCACTGTAAGTTGCAATCCAGTTTTTTATGTAGGTAAAAGAAAAGGAATTTCACTCCTGCAATGCAAGTGATTTTCATCTCTAACTGACAAGGGAAAAAAAAGTAAAACCATCGACAGCTGACAACAAAATACTCTGTCTATTTTTGTGTTAGTAAGGTAACGTTCTGTAGATTGAGGGATTAATTAATGACGATAATTATCTATTGTGTAGTATTAAATTTTTTTTGAGAATACATTGTAGATTTAAGTTTAAAATGAATTTGTTTTTTCTTTGAAAAAAAAAAAAAAAAAAAAGAATTTAATACCCCATATTTTGTGTTGTATAAGTGAGATTGGTGTACGCTAGATGGGGTTAGAAAGATAATATTTTCTACTAAAATAAATTATTTGATAGTTTTGTGATTATTTGACTTATTATTGTTTGAGTGGTCGTCAAAAATAGACACTAACAAAGAGAAACTACGCCAATTTGACTGGTTTTTGAACTTTTAACTTATCTACTTTTCAATTATCAATTGGTCTACGCATCGTAGTGCAGTGATATTTATCCTTCTCTTTCAAAAGCTAGAAAGTATCACTTCGTTTTTTTTTTTTTTTTTTTCACTTTTTCTTCAAACAAGGCGATAACGCAATCCAGAAGGCTGAAAATATAAATATATTGATATTATAACTGCCAATTACGTGTAATTTTGGTTTCGTGGACTTTGTTTCGGTAATTTTGATGTCAAAGATACAGCACGCTCTGAAAGCCCAATTGCCGAAAATAGGGGGTAAAATAACGGAAATCATCGAGTCCGACTGTCATGTAAGCATTCTATTGATTGCCAACGAGATAAACATTACGGAAGGGGTTGGGTAGTGGGTCAATTAAAATCATGACGAGCAGCTATCAGTTGAAGGAAATAAACACAACTCCAGTCCATAATTAGCGATAACAGCGATCATGGCCTTCCTTTATAACATTCTTTAAATCCTCAGGGTTACCAAATTGATTTTCTGGGTTTTTTTACATTCTGGGAGGTCATATTTCTTTTAGCTCTAGCTGTGATTCATTAAAGACTTGACTCACATGAGAGTTCTACGCCTTTGAAGATTTGAAAATGGATGAAGAAGTTGAAAAGGTGTCAATAATTTTTTTTTGTTAATAAGATCTTTTTCTACTTTAAAAAAAATTATATTCAAGCTGAACCAATTGGATAAATAAAACTCAAGCTCAAAGGCTTGTTTGCTCTTATAAAATTGTTGAGACTCAATCGAAAAAAAGTGACTTTTTCCCATCTTTGCTACGATCCAATGGTTGAAAAAAATTGATTCATCATACCACTTACAACTCATTAGTTATTTTTCTGATACTGGGTGTATTTCCGTTATTTTTTTACTTGTTGTGAGTAAATATTGTTCAAGTCTCTCATGGTCAAGAACTCTTTGTTTTTTAGACCATGTTGAATCACATTATTGAAGTCTTAAAAAAAAAAATATAATAAACATGAAACAAAAAGTTTATTTGAGAGGTTCTTTTTAGATAATATACATTTTCTCTTCACATTCAAGTTGATGTCATGTTACAAGTTCATTTATTAAGACGAGTATAACAAATGTATATATATTGTGTGTTTCTTATGTTTTTGAAAGGTTTATCTCATCATCATGTAACTAAGAAATAAATAGATAAAGAATACGTATTGAGCATTTATTTTAAAAGTATAAATGGTTTTCATATACATATTTATAAATATATATAGAATATTTAGAGATATTATGAGCCGAGTATATTTTTTATGGTAATTCTTCATGTTTGAGGTAACTTAGCTGTGTATGGATATATGTAGAAACATAATATCCCAATGATTTTGTGCACAATATTAATATGTTTAAGGTAAAGAAGCACATTATTATATCTTTACTTATGTTGAAATCTACAAAGTTTGGTCAATGATTCCAATTTGAGCCTAGGGTTTGGTGCGAAGATCTTAGTTTTCCATTACGACATTAACTCACTAATGCAAAATACCTTGTATATAGTGTTGTCAGCTATTGATTCCTTCCCCTGACTTGATACGTCATGGTTATTTCCTAATCGATTCTTTTAGATAAATACAAGGTTAGACCATCATGTAATCAGGCTTGCTATAATTTTCAATTTGATGTATCGTACCGACTGTTGGGAAAGAAAAACAGATTTCGACAAATCACGCAACCACTCATAGTCTATGAAGTCACCATTGCTAGAATTTTCAATTTGATGTATCGTACCGACTGTTTGGGTGATAAAAACAGATTTTGACAAATTAAGCAACCACTCATACACTATGACGCCAATATTAAATAGCCTGTTGGAAGTCAAACATCAGTCGTACACGCGTTATGGTATAACCAATGAGCATATACATATAGAGTTCTAGCTACAGGCAACTTTTTTTGGCAAATGTGGGACAGTATCGTCCCCAAACCTTCAGTGTAAATCAACAAGACAGATAAGTAAATACATCTTCAAAAAATTAAATATTTCAACAAACATTTATTAGGTAAGTTGGTTATTATAAACTGTAAGCCCCTTAAAATACACTTTAATATTGCTTTCACATTTTAATGACTTGATAAAACATTTTTCTACTTCAACAAAGAAGACTTTGCTCATTTACTTTTCAGTGGCCTTAATCCAAAATGAATACGGGCAGGGGAACTTGTTATGCAGCGATAAATTGCTCCAACAATTGGATAGCCAGCCGTTTGTATTTCTTTAGATTTCTTCTTAACAATGATATCAGCAAAAGATGGATTCAGAATTCTCGTGGAGCCGATTTAAGAGATTTACTTGAAAGAAATTTAGCAGGTATGATTATGATATATACTTATAAAAAGGTATAGAACTTTCAAAAACATTTTTTTGCAGATAACATTTGCATGACTGTGTCTACAGTCTCTGCACCAGGTAAATCCAAAGAAATCTCTCTAATGCTAAAACTCAGACAATATACCTATCCCAAAAAGTGGGCGATAAAAATATTGCAGCAAGAAAAACAGGCAAAACTCACACCTCTGACAAATGAGAAACATATACTCTCTTCAATGCAGCCATATCTTTCTAAACTGCAACATTTCCTTATTTCTATTCACCTTCGTGTGCAATCGGATAGACCGAATCATCTTATACAAATATATTCCAGATTTAGGCTGTCAGTGCCTACTACAAAATTTCATCGTGCTACAGATTTATCCCGGCAAAGTTCAAACTACCTTCTGTTTCATAAATTCAGGCCTGAATGTCAAATGTGAATGAGGGGATATGTCCTAATTTGCTAAGGCTATTGGCATTGATATGTAACACTTTGGACGAAAAGGATCGAGTGTGCGACTTATTTGTCGATAAGATATCATGGCGCAAATTTGTAGATCAGATGACAAAATATGTTACGAACATTTTACTTGAGAGCAACTTCTTCTCCTTCCGTCACTTATCATGCAATGGGATTATTAAGCTCTTAAAAACCACTATTCTTAAGTACATATATTTGGCCACCAAAATTTTGGAAAGACTACGTTTGTGAAAAGTTAGCTCAACATATTGTCCGTACTTTGCTGTACTCTAAACTCAGAGGGAGAAATAACGTGATAAAAAACACTATTAAAAATAGCCAAAAGAAACTAAAAATTATAAAGCAGTCGTAGCTATCGTCACATATTAACAACATGTCGTAGAAATTTGCAATAAGTATCCTTTTAGGTAATATACCATCATTGTGATTGTTCATAAGATTAGTTATACTCACTGAGCGCACGAGAGAGCCACTATCAACATTATGTAGTCTCAATATCGTCTTACTCGGCCTCTATATGTATATGCTCTCTGGTATAACCTTGTATTTCTATTAACCTTGGATAAATAAACGATGTGATAGGTTAGGCATTACTTATGCTCTAAAAGGCAAGATATACAATTTCTTACTGATCCCTTGTGGACATCTTATTATTTCTATGAAATTATATAGAACTACAAATAATGTATAACTATGCAAAAAAATAAAAAAAATAGCAATATCAGGGATGGTCCGCAGGATTATTTTTTCGAAAAAAATTTTAAAAATCCTCAGTGATACACAACAAATAATTTTTCCGAAAAGATGTTTCAAAAATTCACACCTATTCACAAAAAGTTAATTTTTTTGGGAAAAAAATTCAAAAATCTATATATATTCTCAAAAAATTTCAAAATCCTCAACTATTCTAAAAAAATTCAATTTTTTGTAAATACATTTCTAAAGTTCACAAATGTACACAAAAAAATAATTTTCTTTGGAAAAAAATTAAAAAATCTATATTTGTTCTGAAAAATTTAAGTTATTGGAAAAAAAAATCAAAAATCCACAGCAATATACAATTTTTTGAATTTTTTTTTTAAATCCACACCTATTCACAAAAAATATTTTTTTTTTTTTAACAATTCAAAAGTTGATAGCTATTCTTAAAAAATTAAATATTAGGAAATACATTTATAAAATGGGCAGCTATACACAAAAAATATTTTTTTGGGGGAAATTTCAAAAAGCCCAGCTGTTCCCAAAAAATTAAATTTTTTGAAAATAAAATAAAATTTTAGATATTAAGTTTTTTGAAAAAAAAAAAATCAAATATAAAATTTTATAGTAAAAAGCAAAAATTCCTTAATTTGTGGGCTAGAAGTATCTTCAGCCCCTCCACCCCACGCCTACAGATTCCCCTCAGTTGGTATGATTGAGTTATATTGCTAACGAAAGGCTTTTCTGTTTCTTTTTGTATGAAAGGTTGCGGGATTTGATAAAGTTAGCGATGATTACACTCTAGAAATAATCACATAAGACCGAACCGGACAAAAATTCCCTCTCGGACAGAGTCTCCCCACTAATAATCCCACAATATGTAAGCACACACTTACTAACAAACATACAATATTTTTTACCTCTAGTTATTGTCTTTATTATTAGGGTATTAGGGGCTAAGTAAATTATACTTCCTACGTGTTCTAATAAAAGAAGATGAAGAAAAAACGAGACAGAAAGAGCCTTGGTATTCTTTACTTAATCCCCTTTCTTATTTCATATTCTGAATTAGCAATACGATAGGATTATTAATATTTTTTTCTTGTTCCCAACACAGCCACAATTATTAATAATTCATCGACTCCTTCCACGACACAAATTTAATACATTAATGACAAATGAGGATAAAATGAAAGTAAAAACGGAATATAACGAAACCTCACAGAGGAGTAAAATTAAAGTATTAATTATTTAATTTTTTGTCAAAGTGTATTAGTGTTCATAATTTATCAATTAAATATTATTATTGTATGGTCTTACATCCTTTTATGGTTGCCAATATATGAAAGTTTCATGATTCAATCGATTTTTTTTTAAATAGTAGAGAACGTGTTAAAAGGCCATGTTTGTTTTTAATAAAAAGGAAGGCCGAGGCGAGGGGTATCAGGAGTGGGTGAACTGGAGAGGCTGTAGCCTTCCCCAAATTAAAAAAGGGTTGCTTTTGAGTAAAAAATATAATATGTGCCATTTGTCTTTCAATTTTTTTTTTTTGTCATTAGCTGCGGATTTGTTTTTTTTTTTTTCAAAAATTTAATTTTTGAATTTTGTTTTCAAAAAAGTTAATTTTTTTGAGTAGGGTGAGATTTTTAAATTATTTTCCAAAAAAATTAAAATTCGAAATTTTTTATATTTTAACATTATACATAGGTACTTTTATACATATTTTTGGGGATTTGATCTCTTTATTGCACCATTATCAATTAGAGCAATGGTTTCACAACTTTTTTTAGTTCGACCCTTAAAAAATGCCGTATTTGAGTTTGCGACCCCTACACCTCTCATAGAGTTATTTGACTACATTAATCAAAATTAAAGATTTGAATTCAAAAACAATAAGAAAATACAAGGACAAAATAATCGAATATATTGTAAGTATAAAATCAGCTATAAATATACTACTTGGAATAATTTCTTCAGAATCAACTCTCCTATTTGTCGTAAATAAACTCAAAATTGAGACTCATGTACAAATATGTTTATAAACTAATCAGGTCTTAATGTGACGGACGTATTCTGCACATTGAGTAAAGCAAGTCTATTCTCGGTTTAATTTTGGATACAGCAACTCCAAGATCCTCTTCCGGGATCTGTATCTATATGTAATGTAAGTTAATACGGGAAAAGTCTTCTCACCTAAATAAGTTGAGGCAACTGCTATAAGTAAATACATAGCCGTGGATACCCATTCATCATGGAAATGAATGTGTTTTAGACTTAAAATCTGTTTGTAGTGTTTGATGAAATGAAAGGTCGTTTCTAGAAAAGGATATATACCTACATAATATATATTTTCTTCAAAGACCATTCCTAGTTCAGATGAGTAAATGTAATACTATAATAATGTTTACTTACTCTTAATCAGTGCAACTCCATCTGACCAAGGATAATAGAAATAGATGGTTATACCATAACACGTGTACAACTGATGTTTGACTTCTACCACACTTTTGAATATTGATGTCATAATCTATTAGTGGTGAACTGTTTTCTCAAAACCTGTTCTTCTTCAACAGCAGTCTGTACGATACATTAAATTGAAAATTGTAGCAATAGTGACGTCAGAGACTATGAGTGGTTGTGTGTTTTGACCAAATCTGCCCAGTAGTTTGTACAATACATCAAATTGAAAAGCCCAATTACATGATGGTCTAACCCTGTATTTCTATTAACATTGCAACTGACCAAAAAATTAAAGGAACATAAATAAAAAACGGGGGAAATAACCGGATTTCTGTTGACTTATGGACAAAATCATTTTTTATTAGTCAAAATCTAAAAATAAAATATTTGACAGGTGCCCAGTATTTTAACTTTGATTATAGCAGGTGGAATGGGTTGCCACGTCGCTACCTTTATTGTATTGTACAATCAATAGATGAGAAAATAAACAACAAAAAAAAAGGCCGAAAATTAATTGATAGTTAGCCAATTCTTCTCAACCAAGGAGCTATTGTTTAATGATTGCTGATAATTGTTCAGAGTTTAAAAGCAGTTTAATATACAAATCAACGTTCAGAACTCTGATTAGAAAAAAATATTTACTGTATAATTATAACTGTATCCGGTCCGTTTATATTGTTATTTGCACAAATTATTTGAATGCTAAACTTGAACAACTGCATCGAAGTGACGGTAAAATTTTTGTTTGTTAGATTTTGTCCAGCATATTAAATTAGTTTATGTTAAAATCTTTATTATCAATTAACCTGTCATCTAAAAGCATAGTTCCTAATTCCTGACACCCTATTTGAACCAAATGAATTAAAGCAAATTTATTAATTCACTTGATAAAATTCTAGAATTTGGAACTATTTGAATAGTTCCGAATTCATTCCAAACAATGAATACTCCTAATACAAAAAAATATTATTTGCTGTATAATTTTATTTCGCTACGATTTTATGAAAGAGCATACGTCAACCTACAGATTGAGCCCCACCTATAGCTTGTAACCCCAATTTACCTTTTCTACTTAATGAATTGAACGCTGAACAGAACACTAATAACAACGAAACGCTGAACAGAACAACAAAAAAGTGAAACTCTTACAAGCCTGCATAAATCCTACTCCGTATATAGAAAGGGCGATTAACATGGAAGTACTCTGATGTTAATCGTCAATTCTAATCCGAGTCCAACGATGACTTACATACACTTATTATATATCTCGGAACCGGTTGACTGTTTGATCCACTCTCTCCCCTGATCTCCAGGATTCGTTCTCGTACTATGATTATCCTATTTTTGACATCAGAGCAAACCAAAGCTTTTAGGATTATTTCACAGTGAGAATACTCAGGAGATATTTTCACTGTTGGTATCAAGAGGTCACATATTTCTTTTTTCTAGGACTTGAGACAAATAAGTTGAAATATGACATGATTTGACCCTTCTTTCTAACAGTACTTCACCTTGGTATTGAACTAACATGGATAAAACACACTAATTATAAACTCAACAATGAGTCTCAGATTTAAAAAAAGAAAAAAAATCCCCATCAGTCCATACTTTGATACCCCAAGTCTCAAAAGCATGATGGTAATGGTGAGCCAGTGGCTGTTGTAAGGAGGTCCGATCTCCAAGAAAGCCATCCTTTCAGGAAGTACGCACTCTCTGATAGCAAACACAGTAGTGTTGATCCGTAGACAAATATTGAATAACCTCATCACACAGTTGAGTTGTGGTGGGCCATTAGTGATTCAGGGAAAGTAACCGAGTGTGGCAGGATTCCTATTGGTCCAGATCTAACAACCTTATAACATATTGCTTTTAGAAATTGACCTATTGGAAAATTTATCTTTCAAAATTTATATAAGTATGTGTCAAATATGATACATAAAACCCTCTTTCATATATTAAAACAAATAATTACAAAATCTACTTCCAACACTTTTGCTCCAGGCCTGCGACTTATAATAACTCCCAACCAAATCCTTTTTGCTACTCTGTGTCTTTCATGAGCACATACACTAGATATGACAGTATAATTTATACTTTTGGAGAATAAAATAATAAAGAATGCAGCTTCGGATGATAAAAAGCCTGTTTAGATTTTCAATTAGAAAAAACCGCTACCACTTTTGAGGGTATATTTTACACACCTTTGGAAATTGTGCTCAAAATTTAAATGACTTGTAATTTGGGGGGTGATATATATAATTATACATACCTTGTACACTTTTAAATATACATTTTCTTAGAAAATAAAATGTTATTAGATTGAGTTCAACCTGCATGAATGTAGGTGGTATATACCTATAAACACCCCTTTAATGCCATGTTTACGAGCGACACAAAAGCTTAAATAAATTGGATATGTATGTATATATACATAGGCAAGGCTTGAATGTACAATATAATTGCAAAAAAGTAAGCAAGCAAGCATTGAATCGCATTTTTAATGAGGTTGAAGCAGCTAATATCCTCTAAGATAAAAAAACCAATTAAAATATTAGAATATTTTTTCCGTTTCTCCGTGAATATAACGAAGTATTTACATACTCTTTCAGTACATTTGAGTGATCCATCTAGCTTAAAGTAATGATGGAACTCCTTTATTATATATTCTTTATAAAATGGCTATTTCACAAAATATATTTAAATATTTTTTTGTCATTGAATATATATTGCTTCTCATTTGGTAGGTATTAGGATTTTCCACGTGATGAAAACTACGTGTATTATGGGCTTGTTAGAAAAAAGGAACCGAAAATCAACATGGTAGTTCCCTGTCATGGCATTTTATTAGATCAGCTACAATCAGCTGTCTCGAGGAAGGAGAGAGAAAAATAAATAAACAGGGGCATTTGCAAGAATTATTCTTTTGAAAATCCTTACTTCTACTCTGAGTCTAACAAGAAACCCTTTATAAGCCCATCTAGCGGTTGCATTTTGAACCACCATTTTTTTGACGTTTAACAGCTGTAGTAACCTTCTCATTGTGTCTAATATTTTGTAAAAGATCTCCGGTTTACAAAATGGTTAAGTTTACGCTCGAAGAAAATTGGGAAATACTGAAGACTTACTTCCAAGATGGAGAGTCTTCAAACGAAACTGCAAGAAAATTACGTTGGTCGAAATAAAGCGCCTTCCAGGCAGTTTGTGGATAAATTTGTGAAGCGAGTGCACAAAACTGGTTCGTTAATGGATAAAACAGCGCGTTCCCGTGTTCGTCCAATGCGTTCAATCGAAAACATTGCTGCTGTTGCCGAAAGCGATAAAACGAGCAAGGAGCTGCCGTTATGGTCAATGGTGAGCGCTATCAGGCCATGTTGGAAGATTTTTTGTTTCCCCAAATGGAAAAGGAAGACATCAATGACATTTGTTTCCAACAGAATGGTGTTACGTGCCACACAGCTAACGTTATAGTGGATCTTTTGTGCACTGCCTTCGACAATCGCATCATAAACCGAAACATCAACGTCAACTGGCCACTTCGTAGCTGTGATTTGACTCCATTGGGCTATTTTTTTGTGGGAAACTGGCAAGGAAAGGTTACACCAACCATCCAGAGACGATTGACGACTTGAAACACGAAATTGGAGTCGCCATTGCAGCTATTGAAGCTCACACAATCGAAAATGTATTGAAAAATTGGTTCGACAGAATGGGCTACTGTAAGGCCAGCGACGGCGGCCATATGAATAAAGTGGTGTTATTTTATTAATCGGAATGTCGAGGCTTTCAAATAAAAAAAAATTATTGAAAAATATCCATCCGTCTCTTTTTTATAGCGATATCAAAAACAAAAAGTTTTTTCTCTTTAGGAGTTTTTAACACACCCCTTGAAATCCTAAGCCAGCAGTTACATACACTATTACGTAGATGATACATAGATGACCATAGATGTACCTGCTTTTAACGTTCACTTTCTTGAACTTCAATTAATTATTTGCTTTGTCAATAGGCTTAAAAAAAATTTACAACTAGTTTTTTGCACTGAAAAGATGAATTAAATTATTTGCTTTAAAGTTATGCAATACATTGGTTTTTAAACAGTCGTACTGAGGCTTGACTAGGAGGCGAGAGGAGAGAATATTGAATCTCTCTGACTCAAATATTTATTAAAAATTGTCTATGAAATAATCCATGAATTTTAAATTATATACATCATAATGGATGAGTGAAGTAATAGTTAAAAAAAACTAAAGTAATACCACCTCATTAATTCAATTATTTTTCTTTCAAATGAAGGTAAAATTATTAATATTTAGTTATTTGAACTACAAGGGTGTCATCTACATTAGACATTAACAGAGAGAGAGAAAAAGAGTCGAGGATTCATCTCCTAGTATCTTAGGGATCTTTTTTTTATGGTGTCATTTGGAAAATGTAAGGGATATACGTCTTGGGATTATAATTACAGATCTCTTTTGTTTCTTTTGATTCCGAGTAACATATTTACTATGTTATGTACAGAGTTGTATAAAATATAACCTGCCGATATGTAAAAAACCAGAAATGACGGCATGGTAACCCTGACAATTTGACTATTAAGTCGACGCTATTAAGTTTTATTAAATTACCTGCGAGCAGGTATTAGAGCAAGAAAATAAACTAAAATCCCACTAGCTAGGACACCGTTGGCTCCGATGTTGATCCTCAATTCAACCCCGTGTCCAACATGTACTTGGACTTATAAGCCTACAACAAGTCTTTCATGAACCCAATTGAATATTTTATATTTAGTTTATCCTTTGGAAGAATGAAAGATTAATCATAACTGTTATTGAAATTAATATTAAAAAAAAAGAACAATCATGAGATTGCAAAACTATAAAAAAATATTGCAGCCGTTAAGGTCATATTGTGTACAACTCTAAATCTGTTTATGTCTTGACATAAGAAACCTGTCAGCCTTACTTCATACTATTATTTATACGCATAAAAAATCTTGTAGATCTACAGACTCTACATAGTATTTTATATAAGGGATCTTTTTCTCTTGTCAGGTTCTTCTTAGATGTGTTTTTTAATGCTCAAGATATTATGAATAATTTATTTATCTTTATAGAGTAAAGAAAGAGGTAAAGAAAGACAGAGAGAGAGAGAGAGTAGAAGTGAAGAAAACTTAAAAATTTATCAGATTTTTTTATGTTTATCCCCATAGATAAATTTATTTTTTATTTTACGAGGATGAGGCATGCAACAATTCTGTATGTGAAATAGAAAAAAAAAATGCTAGTATCATTTAAAAGTATCTATGTATGTGTGGAGTCCTTACTTTTCTCATGGTTGGGCATAGGTATTAGTAGAGATGAAAATCCTACTTATAATGGGCATGCTTTAAAAAAAAAAACCTAAAATCTAAATGGTAACCATGACAATTTGAGGAATGTTGTGGCCCTGCAATCAGCTGATACAAAAGAGAAGGATCTGAGGATTTAGGCCTCTCTCAATAACAAAGAATAATGAAATTAATGGACTGTATTACTTACTCTGTAATAAAACACTGGGTAATAATAACACACACGTGTATTTTGTATAGAGTTATATCAATGAATTATATATTTCGAATGTATAATATAATAAAAAAGAATAGAAAAAAACAGGGAATAGGTTATGCTTATATGACCAGATATGCAAAAGACTCCGATTCCAACAGAATGATCGTAAAAAGTCCGAAACTCCACTTCAGAATCCGCCGTTTTGAAATGAAATACCTAATATATTCGGATCCATTCCCAAAAAATGGTAGGAAACTTATTTTTTTTTTAAACCTGTTATCGAATCCTGAGAATATTGTAAGTTTCCACCGCGAGTCAAGATTCTTAAAAGACAATCTCAAATCCAGTCTTTTATCTATATGTTGATCCTTAATACGAGTAAATATGAAGAGGGAATCAAATAATAAACTGAGAATAAATAATATAAATATTATTTTCCTCAGTTCTGACACTGAGAACTGAAAAGTGATGCAAATTACACAAATCATTTATAAAAAAAAAGAACCAAAACTCACTTTGATCTACAATTAGGTCTCGAAATATATCACTACATAATCCTAATCAATTTATTGATTATTAACACGATTTGAAAAGAAAGAAACCAAGAATAAAGATATAAATATATCCCATATCTTACTTATTTTTTAAACAGTCTAGAGATGAGATGAGATGTCAGTCGAAAAAGATCCTATATAGAAATGGCCTAACAAACTTCTTTTTAAATGTATCTATAATTGACCAGATGGAGTCGGACTGATTAACCTACAATCAGCTGTCACAAGAAAGGAGTGGAGAAAGAAATAAACAAGTCCATTATCAAGAATTACTCCTATGTCGATACCCAATTCTCATAGCCGTACACAGAGGTGGGCTGGAGGGACTGTAGTTCCCCCCTCCCCAAATTAAGGAATTTTTAATTTTTTACTATAAACTTTTTTGGTCATGACGAAAAAGTTTTAGACGAAAATAGGGATAAGATTTTTTATTTATAGATTTATTTTCTTTAAAATATTCGTAATTCGGTTAAATTATAAAGCAGAGGAAAAAAAATTAATATTTAAGCTATAACTTTTGAAATTTTCATATTTGAAATATAACTTTTCAAATTTTAATACTTGAGATATAACTTTTCAAATTTTAGTATTTGTAATGTAACTTTTCAAATTTTTTTACAAAAATTTTATATTACAAATATAATTTTTGAATTTTTTTGTGAAAAAAAGTGGATTTTTAAAATTTTTTTCGAAAAATTTTTATATTTGAATTTTTAAAAAAAAAATTAATTTTCTGTGAGTTGCTGTGAACCAAAAACCAAGCTTCCAAAAAAATATATATATATAAATAATCCTGTGGATGCCCCTGACTATAGTCTGAGTGCAACAAGGTCTTAGAATTACAACTTTGCAACAAATCCTTAGGTCTTTTATGAGCACAGTCGAATGTTCAAACAGGTTTAGAATATAATTGAATCTATTTAGGAAAGGATGTTCACTAGTCAGGAATAAAAATAATAATGACCTTCATATAACTAATTCAAAACAAAGAAAAATAACAATAATGGCTAAAATAAATAAATAACCAGCTAAAAAATACACCGGATTTTTATCACTGATTATATATCTCATCGTTCAGTCCATCATTTTAAAAAACTCTCCCTACATAGTGTCTAGCATCATTGTTTAAATTGCAAATAATGGCAGTAGAACTTATGTTCATTTTATTCCACAAATTTGTCTATTTACTCTACTTCTAGAAAAGCTATGTACAAAAAAAACAACAACCTTATAATGACATGTTATAACATTTAAATTTTTTTGCCGGTGCTACTAATTGGTCCGTAAATATATGTGCCATTTGGGGGGAGTGTTTTTATCATCTATTCATAAATTGGTACATATATGTTACATTTCGTTGATAAGTGATTTTTTTTCTCTTCCTTTTATATAAGAAACGTAGCATATTGATGCTAAAAATATATAAAAAAGAAAGTAATTTTGTCCTTATACGGTTAAGTATAACTTAATATTATGGTATTACAAATACTTCATCTGACCTAAAAATTGTCTTTGACGATCAAAAACATTAAGTATACTTCCTTCTCTTGAAGCAACCGTGAATCAGCCCTACGCACGCACATAGAGTTCAAATTCAAGAGAATAATCATGCATTCCGTGTACGTTGTCCACTAAGCTACGTCACTATGGTACACATTTTGAAAAAATAATAAAAACAATTTTAAATCACTGCATCTTAATCGAAAATATATATTAAATAAATAAATTATTTAGCACACTCTTAACTCAAAAATGTAAGTTTTATAAAGTTTTTTGTCTCTTTTTCCAAAATCTCATCAGCTTTCTACTCAAGGTAAATTGAACTTAATGTGTCCAAACACAGTAACTAAAATAAGGATGTATTCAGCAGTAATGTACACTGTACATCTATTATGCATAAATAATATATTTAAGAGAAAACAACTCCTGAAGGGTTTAAAAATCTTTTGGATTTAATATGAAAGTTTCTATAACTACAAAAATAAAATAAGATATGAAAAGATGTTAGAAGAAGAATAGGAATGAAAAAATTGTCAGGTTCAACCAAAATGTTATTTTATTTTTGTAAAAGTTTTGATTGACGTTTTATTATTTTACATCAGATATTTATATATTATTTTTTTGTTTGTAAGGTGGGATTTATTTTTTTCATTTGCTGTCTGTTTTTTTTTTTTTTTTTTTTTTTTTTACACACGGTACAACGAGGTGACTCAAAAGGAGTCAAGATGATAAGGAAAGCAAATATGTACAAATGACAAATGATGGGATGTTCTCATACGTCTATTATATTTAACTTACATTCAACTGTAAGGATGATTCTTTTACTGATTGAAGGAGGAATCCCATTGCTTGCTATACAGAGATAAGCTCCCATCTCAGTCCGGGATATCCGTATCAGATCCAAAGTATCCTCGTGCACTTTTTTCTTTTCTGTCAAAAGAAAGAATAAATATTGAAATTAAAGCTATTGATGTCGAGAATTTAGAGCCATCTTAAGAACCAAAGTTTATAAGAATATATGCGGTGCGTCAACATAAATATAATCTTGAACAAAAATAAAGAAAAGGAGAAAGCTCAAAATTTATTTTACTTCATAAATACCGGGTGGTCCATTGAAATCTTTACACTTAATTAATTAATGAAGGTTGAGTCATTGAAATTAATTCATATTTTGATATATATCAAGCATACACAATTAGTTACGTAGCAAAGCATAGTTGAGTACCCTAGCTTCGTACAAGTTGAGAAAAGGAGACTTGAACGTGATGGACAAACTTCCTTTCCTGCACTCCAAGTAGTACGGCGTCTCTAGAACACCCATCTACACCTTCAGAAAGTCTAAAACGTTGGAAAGGAAGAAGGGCTCTCTCAAAAAGGTCAAACGGGACCCGGATAAGTTAAAAAAAATACGCCACGCCAATTCCCTCAAGTCCATGAGGCCTATGAAAGAGATCTTGGGGTTTCACACCTGACTCTCGAGAAAGCTGTTAAAAAATGTGAGTGGAAAGAGCCTTGTAAGGTTGAACAGGCCACTTTGATAGGTACAACCCAATATTTCATAGACATATTTGAGTAAATATTACCCTTATTGTTTAAACTTGTAGGATGAGGTAAGATAACCAATTGGTTAAGTTATAGTTTAAAACCTTTATTTGATTAAGTATACTTATATTAGGCCCTATATGGCCTATCAAATGCCCAATAGAAGTATATTTAATCAAATAAAGGTTTTAAACTATAATTTAACCTATTGGTTATCTTCACTCATCGTCACAAATTAATTTTTCTTACTTTAAGTGCAATTTTTAGGTCTTCAATCATTTTAGCATGCTTTTGTGTTGACGGGCCACATATATGTATAAATGATTCAGAATTAAGATTTGAAGCTGTTTTGAAACAATTTTTCCTTTTAGATGAGGATAAATGGCTAATTATTCATAGCATGGATTTGGATGCCAAAATGGCACCAACAAATACAAAAGACTTAGATTTTTTTATTTATCAAAAATATATCTCTCTAACGTATATCTTTATTAAATATATAAGACCCTAATATGTTTTGAAAATATGTTAGTATAAATTATACAGGAATTATTATTTTGATAATTTAGACAATACTTTTGCAAGGATTTGTCTCTAATTATTCTACTTTTCTCGTCCTTAATCGATCTAAAGAAAAAATAATTCTAAAAATTTTGTCATTTTAAAAGGTTTTACTGTATCTACTATTTATGGTGGGACTTTAATGAATAAAATCTCGACTCACTACCCCCAAGATATCCTTGCTATATGTATACGGTACAATGTGTGATGTCATTGAAAGCTCTGTATATGCTTAAAAGATACAAACCTATTTTTCCTTCCTTTTTCCTTCTCTTGAGAATGATTTTCTTTCCATCCTCTCGCATCCATGTTATTTCTGGCTCAGGTATACCATTGGACTTGCATATGAGGGATGCATTGTTATTCTCCCTCACACTCACAGTTGAGGGAGAGCTCTCAGCATCCACAATTTGCGGTGGAACTAGGGAAAAGAGATTTAATAATTAATAAATAAAGCAAAGTATGTCTCCCAGTTTTTTAAATATATATTAACATTATTATTAGATAATTTTTCTATATTATGAGAAGTAATTGAAAATCACAGCTTCTTTTAAAAAAATAACTAGAAACAAAATCATATTTGACAACTCCAATAATTTTTAACATGTTTGCATTGTTCTTTTCATGCCTTTTTTAGTCTTTTAACATGTTAGTAAGTCAAGTTAGAAGCCATTTGATGATATAAATGTCTAAAAATAGTAATTTGTAAGGTGGTTTTAACTTGCAATAAGACTATGAACTCCCGATTCAAAGCTAAAAAGTAAAGATGACTGTAGTTAACAGGTATAAAAAATAAAAGGTATTATTTTTCAAGACAATTGTAAAAAACTTTTCTTTGCAAATTTTGAATAATGAGATGAACATATGTCTACAAATATTTGTCGGCATATGGACACACAAAACATATTCATATCAGTATTGAAAGTCACAAAATTCTCCTACTTTCTAGTATTTATTGTTTTAATATATGCAAAATAATTGTTTTAAATCTACTTGTGGTGATTGAATTTAATACAAACTACACTTGTCAACAAATGTTTACCCTAGGACTGAGATCGTATGTTTCTCACTGTTTTGTCCTCGATAAACATATGAAAATAACCTTTATAGCCGAAAACTCCTGTTTTTGTGGCCTACGGAGATAAACAAAGACTCTTGATAGCTTAATAAATATACAAAAATATTTTTTCATCAACAAATATTAAATAAACTTTTGAAATATTATTTTCTCCACACTAAACTATGATTCTTGTCATTGTAATCAAAAAATAGAATTTTTTTAGATTTTCAATGAAAAAGACACTCTGTTATTTTCATAGAATTATAAGGCATTTTCCCCAATTCCCAATAAGATGCAGAAGTAAGTAACATATTTTTTGAATCTAGAAACATCTACCTACAAACTTTATTTGATACTTTTTTTTAATGTAAATCTTTCAAGGCAAAATATAACAGTAAATTATCTAGATGTTGTAAAAAAAAATTTTTTTTAAGCACATTGTAGGGTTCAATACCAGAAATTTTTAGTTATAAAGGTCATATATATGTTTCTAGAGGTAAGAACCATAGTGAAATATACCTATATATATATAGAGAGAGAGAGAGGGGAGATGTTATTTTTGATGGAGGTATGGAATTGAGAGTAAGACGTTTTTTTAATATATAGATCAGTTAGAAGAATTTATCTCCTATAAAAATAGATTTGTTAGGGATGTCCTTGATTTGAAGTACAATTTTGGGTTAATAAGCGTCCAACCTACTCATTGTTTTTTATAGATTAGATGAGTAAATTAAATTGATTAAAGATTGGTCAAAACAGTACCCCACAAAGAAGAAAAAATTAATTCAAGATTGGGATAATTAACTTGTTTATTTTTGGACCGTTTGAAAAACGAGCTGCAAGAAAAATGCCCACGATTGACCCACAAAAAATTCATTTTCCATCACGACAATGCACCAGCTCATATCTCAGCAGCTGTGGTAGCAAAGTTAATGGACATAGGGTTCCAACTGGAGATGCCCATATCACTAGCAATCATCTCACGCACCTTCACTCTTCTGGCATCCATCACTAGTAACCTCAAAGGGGCGTCTAGAACGTTCAGCATCACTTGTGCCCATGTGGACACTTGGGAAATTTTGAAACCACTTATAAACTCTTCTAATCGAAGGTGCAGAGTCCCCATAATGTTCATCAAGCTTCTTTTTAGTTTCTTGAGGCGTTTTGTCTTTCATAAAGTAAAGTTTAACAAACACACGAAATTCTTTATGGTCCATTTTTTGAAAATCCCTCCCCTTCCTCGATTCAAACGAATGCCAAACAGAAAGGAATATACGTATCTGGCTGAAAGTTTGTGTGTGTTCTTCCAAGAGAGTCTATTATCTAAACATAACCTCAATACGCGCAAACAATGCCGTCTATCAGACTTTTCAAACGATCCTCGTATACGTTGTGTTCATGTTGCAATCACAATAAGAGATGAATAGTTTTAAATGAAGCATTTACAGTACTTAGGATAAGACTAGGGCAATTACTGAATATTCCATGGGTCATCTATATTCTAAAGGTGTCATTTTTGACTATTTTAATGCAAGCTAATAAAATATATGTATATATTCTGTAGGATATATTAAGTTCATATCCTCATCTGTTATATTACTCATAAACACATAATAAATGCGTTATTTTATTAGATAAAAATGAAAATAGTAATGAAGCTATGTTGTAACTATGTACTACATTACAAATTACAACTTGTACAATCAAATTATACATGTTGCAAGGTTTACACAACACATAGAATAATAAACAAATATATTGTAACCAGAACGTTTATAAAATGCCAATATACAAATTTCAGCCAAGATTAATCTTCCTCAGATTTTTGTATAACAAATTTTAATCTTAAGAAGAATAAATTGCAACTTGTACAGAGCATACACATTTATTTCTCTATTGTAAAATGAATCAGGAACACATAATCTTAAGTTTATTGACGTATTAATTAAAAAGAAGAAGAAAAATCAAACAGGATAAATCTATGAAAACATTCAACCATTAAAAAATATTTTTACATATGTTTTACAGCTTCAAATATTTAAAGCCTTCTAGGTAGAAAAGGATAATGGATATCGGCTTAATTTACATACATACATATCTTGCATAGTATGTATAAATGTATAATCACACACTTTATAAACACCCCGTTCATCTAAGGATTTCTGATATCTTTCTTTTTGATAGCAAAAAAAGGAATAAATAGGATCTTAAGAATGACCGTGGATAGTCTTTGTACCTACTCTTAGTATTAGGATGAGAAAGAGGGGGAAAAAAAAGATTTTCTTAACGAGGGGAAAAGATATGGGGTTGTGTTTAGAATACAAATGATTTTTATTTTAAAGAGTGTCGATGTACATATTATTATTATGTAAAACATAGTTTTTAGAGAAGACAGGGGCAGTTGCAAACCTTTTTGTATTTGACAAAATTACTTCGAGAGGGCGTCTGCAGGGGGTAGGCCGGAGGGGTTGTAGACTCCCTCCCCCCAAATTAAGGAATTTCTGCTTTTTACTAGATTTTTTTTTGGTCAGGATGAATTTTTTTTACGTGAAAATAGGGATAAAATTTTTTTAAACATTTATTTTCTTTAAAAAGGTCATTTAAACAAATTATGCAGCAGAACAAAAAAAATAATATTGGAAATTTTATTTCAAAAAATTTAATTTTTTGTGAAAAGCTGTGGATTTTTGAATTTTTTTCCAAAAAATTGAACTTTTGAAAAAAAAAATAACTTTTGAAAATAAAAATAAAAGTATTAATATTTGAAATAATTTTTCCAAAAAATATTTTTTTTCTAATTTTTTTCCTAAAGAATAATTTTCATTGAATAGATATTGTTTTTTGAATTTTTTTTCACAAAAATATTTAATTTTTTGGGAAAAACTGGATTTCGAAATTTTTTTCGAAAAAATTTGATATTGGAAATTTTTTTCCAAAAAAATTAATACCAAAAACAAGGCCCTCCCCCTAAAATATAATCATGCAGAAGCCCTTGCTATCACTTGCCAAATTTTAAAATTGCATAAAATAAGTGTTTCCGCTGTTATTAATGCGATTTTTGGGACCAGTAAAAATCCATGTTGCATGGATACTTTTTTAGTACTAAAACACGTAAAATGGGAGAAATTATTTTTCCAAATCTACTTTTTACTATTTGCCCTCTGTTTTTTTTTAGCATGGTTAGAATAATAAAAATATATTGTTCCCTGATGAGTCCGCCGTTGGCGGCGATGCCCTTGTTGAGGTGGTTCCGGAAGGAGGAGCAGGCTGAGACGGCGTGTGTGGGATATACCTTAGCCCAGTAATACAAAATCAATTCCTTGAGGTCGGCCATACTCTTGTGGGGCCTCCAGCAGATTTGTCACTCTAAATCCCCCCAAAGAAGTAGTACATACGGTTCAAAGCGGGAGTTATAGAGGCCCATATACCGGATACCTGACTATACAGGGACTCAGAATAATTCCAAACACCTTGTTATACGAAATCTGTAGTGTTTGAAACAGTATTTATATATTAAACCAGTCAATAGTTTTCCCATAAATTACATTTGAATGCAACTCGTGCAATGTGTCAACTGTCCCCGTAGCCAGGGGTTTGTTGTAACAGTTGACAAATATCTAGTGAGAGTAAGAAATTTAAAAAAATTCACAAATTAAAATATTTAAGTCATAAGTAGACTTAGGATTTGTGAGCGATTTTTCAATCACTAAATACAATTCTAGGAAAATTTGTTCATTTTGCCTTTTCTTGTGTGAAAATTGTTTTTTTTTCCCCTAAACTTGTATGAAATAAATATTAAAAATTTGGATTCTAGTTATATTACACAACAGCTTTTGATGATATTTTTTAGAAAGGAGATCCACCTGAAAAAATCTTCCTTCCTTATGTTATTTTTTAAGGTGAAACCATGTATACATATGATACAATCAGGGCTATAATTACACAATGGGATATATAATGGAGCCAGATTTTGACAACAGCCAATTGGAGGAGGAGGTAAGTTTGCCAAAATTACCTCTTAAATTATCCTCCCTGAATCTTGCAACAATGGAAAAATACTTATGTGCCAAATTACGAAATCCTGTTAATCCATTTATGCAAATGTATAACACTATGAAGCAAAATCAAGGTATTGGAGCGCCCACAGGCTTAATCCTACATTTATTATTGTTATTTAAGCCGTAGAACACGAATGTTAACATTAAAACTTTCAACAGATATCTGCTTGGCCTTTAAAGTCTTTTTTAAAAATCAAGTTTTTAGATTATAATTGAAATATAAAGTTTATTCTATAACTTCAGGTAGCATATAAAGCACTTGAAGAGAAAATAAAACAGATAAAGGCTTCTAAGTAAGGTCCTTCATTTTACTCGATTTTTTGGGTCTTATATATTCATTTTTTATTGATTTCATCAATATAAATGAATAAATAATTCATTTTTCCAATCTTGAAATGTATCATTTGATATTTACTTTTTTTTTCATCTCGAAATATGTCATTGAGTCATAAGTATACCCTGAAAACTTGATTTTTTTAAAGGCTTTAAAGGACAAACTGATATCTTTAGAAAGTTTTATTGGTCATGTTCGTATTCTACGGCTTAAATAACAATAATGACTGTGGGCTTCAGCTTGCGGGCAAAATTGCTGTTGCATACTGTAATCAGTGGTGGTGTTGATGAGATGCACCCATCTAATAAGACACCTGAAGATCACGCCAGCTTCAGATATGCTGCATGCAACAACTAATGTGAACGTTCAACATGATTTGAAAATCTTTATCAAATATAGATTTGTTGATATAATATAGCAAAATTTATCAATAAATTATGATAAATATAAAACGACACTAATTATTTTAAAGAATTCTTATAAAACTGTATTTTTCTTTAAATACAAATGGCTTGATTTTGATATTTTTCGTACGCATTTTTCAAATATTTGCTTTTTTTGGGGGTTATTTTGTTAGAGTCTAAAATTATTTGTTCAAAATACATTGTCTTGTGGCATTTCTTCTTGACGTTTGAGTAAAAAAAAAGATTAAAAAAATTGAATAATTATTCAGAAAATGAAAGATGTTTCAGTTAAACATCAATTTTTATCTGTTAAATTTATTTGCAAACGAATCTCTAGACAAATTTCTAGAAATGTTATTTTATTTACGAATGCAATATTTCATTGGATGTTCATTTTTTTTTTTGTACCTGAAATAAACAAAATTGCAATTTTCACAAATTTCTTTTCTGCCCATAACTTTTTTTGATTTTGAATGAATTTAGTAAACGTAGTTATTTGTGCAGCTTTTTTTAAGGAGGCAAGTGACCTTTGATAAATAACTCAAGCCCCTACCTAGTGTCCTTGAGCTCCAGAAACGGTGTTATGTTTTGAGTATAGAATAAGCCACCCTTATATGAGCTTTTCCCTATAAAAAAATCAACACCTTTGTTCAACACCAGGTTCAAAGAGGTACCCCTACAAAACGTAAGCTCCTTGGTTCAATGGTAAGTATAAAGGACACACACATAGACACGAACTCTATTCTATATATATGTATGTATACAAATAAACAACGACGAAAATTTGGGCACTCGTTGCAACTGTCCCCTTCGTACTGACCGTTAAATTATCTTAAATGTCTTCCGACTAAGTTCATTTTGATAAAATTATATCATAGATAGAAAAATAATCAATTATTCAAATTAAATCCGGTACAGGAAAAGAAATGAGAAACTGACTACATTATTACAAAAATAAAGATCCTTAAAAAACTACTTTCACCCCTTAAAAAACCGGGTTGATTCAATATTTCAAAGAGTAGTTGACAACAATTATTATTGAGCTTTCCCCACAATAGTCTTAATTATTTCATACTATAGTGAATTAAACTTTAGTAACTGATTATTATTTAACGTTTTCGACAAAGGGACTATTTCAACTGCCCATGTGTCCCCTATTTAAAACTTACCTACAACATCCAGAAACCCAATGGTCGACACCATAGGATCTGTGTTCACTTGGCACATGTAATATCCCTTATCCTCTATTTTAACATCCTCTATATGAAGAGACCATGTCAGATGCGAATCATGGGATATCGTAAAACGTGGGATCCGCGTTATGACTTGTTTATGGATCGTTAAAATCATTTGACGATCAATGTGTATGAATGCTACTTTGTAGTCTTGGAGATTCCTTACGATACATGGAAGGGTTGCGGAGCGGCCCACTGCGACTGTCATGTTGGGAACAGGCTCCAGGAACTCGGGTCTTAACTTTGGTTTGGGTGTACCGGCAAAGGCAGCTAAAAAGTGGAAATAATAGTATATAAGCCTATTTATTAAATAATAACATGGGGGGGGGGATAAATTTACAAAGGATGGAACAGCAAAAATAAGAAAATACATTAGTTGACATAACAAACATAGTTTCGTGCACAATATACATATATCATAGATTTTTTTCAAATTAGGATATTTTAATTAATATTACACTTATTAAAACAAAGTTTATGTATGTATGAAAATAGTCAAAGGGTGCACTGTACATAGTGCTCCCTAATGTATATCATAATCCATTAGAGTATAAAGCAAGGTTCATAGAAGTACAAAGTAATACCATACTGTTTTTCCTACAAATATTTGACCTCTGCCACGTTTTCGAATAGTTACTTCAAAGAGTATAACTGTTACCAAGAGTAACTATGTATTGCCTTCCATGACTGTGATTGGTAAAGTATTGCTTTTACACTCTATGCCGTCATATCTGTCTGTCTTGCGTAGCAATCCGTACCGTACATCAAATTGTAAATTCTAGCAAACCCGATTACATGATGCTATAGGCTTGTATTATTCCATGCTTTAAGATATGTACAGCTCGAAAATCATTTTTTAATGGATCTAATTATGTCTTAACCCGTCCTCATTGCCTTAAAGTCTTTCCAAAATACCATTTTTGATAATTTTGGATAGTTTTTGGACAAAAAATATAGTTAAAACACAGCATTGAATGCCTAAACGCCATTAAACTAAAATATATGTAAATATTTTTGTATAATAATTTTTATATATTTTATTAACTAATATTATCAAGATTGCCCAGTACAATGAAGGCAAAGAAAAACCTCTAGTTACACGGGTTCTGCTAGGAAATAATAATGAAATTAAGGCTCATTGAGTTCCAATGCTGATCAAAAGAAGCCTTGAAAGCTTCGAGATTCGTTGCTGTTGTCCAGCAGGCCCTGACTAGAAGGAAAATCCAAGAAGGTTGGCATCTGGCAAGTATGGTGGCCACATTGTTTTAGGTAAGAATGGAATGTTGTTCTCCAAAAAGGACTGTGTAACACCGGTGAACCATCAGGTTGTGTGCCACATTCCCGTTCATAAATTTTCTTCCTGGTCCAGGGAATAAACTGAGTCCTCAACATGGTATCTACGTAGTCAGTAGCGTTGAGCCTGAACCCCTGTTGTAAACTAGATGAGATGCAACAAATACACAGACTCATCACCAATTCTGATTTCTTGGTAGTCATCAGTGTGTGGTCCTGCTCATCTACTAGAAAAAGAACCCATCGTTCCTGTAATTGTGAACGGGATCCACAGTCAGGGTCTTTTAATCGCTGCAGAACTTTTTTTGTCAATAACGGACTCTTCAACACTGTCAAGCTCTTCCCCCTACCTTCTTTCCGGCATTCCGGATGGTGCCTTTAGAAGCATTGAATTTTTTTTTTGCCATGAGCTCGCATGGATTTTTTTGGGCTGTTCTGTAGAGCCTGCTGTATGTCATCCAGATTTATTTTGGAGCATACTTCCTTTCAATCACAATCCCGTCATTAATGGTCTTCTTGAAGTTGTAAATAATCTTTCTCCTATTCTTAGTCAAGTTTCGGATCTCTGTTGGGATGATGCGTTAAGCCTGATTCGACTATTTTGTCTCTTTGTTAGGCCATTTTGGAATTGATTGTGTAATTTTTTTCAGAGGAGGGGGAGGGCGGTCAATACACACAGTTTGTCAGCTGATGGGAGAAATGATCTAATACTCTCAACCACTTTTCTTATTCCTCTCTTTTATATGAGTTCCAATTTCAACTACACCCCTCTGTAATCTCCGTTGTACATCCCGGGGAAATTAACAAGTGTATGTATACTTCCTGTATCCTTGTAATGAAGGGTTGTTGCCTTTGTTTATTTGTCATATCACACTCAAAAACAACCACATAAATCCAATGAAAATGACATTGCTCTTTTATATGATGTTTATTTATTCATTTCGACTAATGAATATCACAATGTGCCTTAATTGAAATTAATTGTTGGCAACAACTCACCCTCTCCCCCCCACTTCCATCTAGAAGGAAGGAAGGGAAAAAATAAAGACAAGAAACAAGAAATTATCTATGTAAAGCTTTCTTCTGTTTCCTATTACGTAAAAACCACACGTAACCATATTTTTTAGCACTGCTTCTTATCAAATTTATGGTATTTTGTAGCTTTAAAAAAATGTAAGTCACGTATTGATTTAGTAGGGACAAGTAGCCCTACACATACATATACGTCTGTCTATGTATTTCCACTCTCTTTCTCAGGCTTTATTTATTATATAAAAAACATAAAGAAAATTAAAGTTGGAGGAGTGTTTTAAGATAATTCGATTTTATAGAATTTATTTTTAATTCCATGATTTTCACGTAATGTAATTTGAAAAAATACATTCCTATCTAGACATACTTTATGAGTGTCTACCTAATACGTGGATTGGAGGGTACCCCTCCAATCCACCTAACCATACATTAAGAAGACTTTCAAGGGTTTTCATTTTCCTTGAACCTAATAAACACTGAAAAGTATGTATTTTATATAGGAAAAAATAGTTCGTTTTAGACTACTCTTATCCATATATTCTCAACTCTCATGTACTTCACGTTTATTATTATCACTTATAGTGTAAAGCTTGTTCATTTAGAGTCTACGAGTCCATCTTTTTTTTTTTTTTTTTTAATTCCTTCACTCGATCCGACCCACAGCAAAAAGTAAGTAAGTTGTATGTTATGAGCAAGCAAATTTTTGTTGGATTTTATATAAATAAATGATACTTATATTATCAAATAGTTAAATGCAGAATTTCCCATCTTTTTTGCCATTTTTTTTTGTAATAACGACAGGTAGAGCAATCAAAACAAATCATTCTTGTCAAACCAAATTTTTTTATCAGACACAGGACAACTGAGATTTAAGTAAAAAGAAGTCATATGAAAGTACTTCTTGACATAGGAATGAGTTATGACAAGATCTCCTGCATTGTCCCCTGCTCCAAGGGAATCATTACAAAGTTAAAAAATCTTCAAGGAAGCACAAGACCAAAAAAAAAAATCAAAAATTCTTTGAAGAGAACTTGGAAAAATTCTGGCTCTGGTGAATGTAACTTCCTTCCTCCCCAGATGTCAAACCTATTGACTACGGGGTTAGTTGCACCATAGAGACGAAGTTCTGTGTCACTTCCTAAATGAATGTTGATGCTGTAAAGACTGATGTTGAGATTGAGTGGACATAAATGTTTGAGGAATGCGTGAATAAGACCTGCAAGGCCTTTAGGTCAAAGATAGAGATCAGGGTAGCCACTTTATGATTTAATTGTTATTATAAAGTAAAATATGTATATATTTAAAATATATACATATATCCTTTATAGGTGCTCACACCCTTGGACCTAGGAGGTTGAAATTTTGCAAGAGTGCCTCTTTTGAAATTGGCCAGGTTATGACAGGGTACCTTTATTCAGGGCGGAAGGTACATTGAAGGAGGTCTTATTCTACAGCCAAAAATACAAAAGTTGTTTTATTTTTATAGCTTAAGGAAGTTAGATACGGGGTTGAGTTATAAATCAAAAAGTGACTTGCGTCGCAAAAAACAACTATAAGACCAACATAATTTAAAAAAATTATACAAAATAAAAAAAGTTATGGGCAAAATAAGATATAATTGAAAAGTGTACTTTCCTATAATTTTTCAGCAGAAAAAAAAATTACTTCCAATTGAAAATTGTATTAGTAAATAAAATAAAATTTGTTGAAATTTATCTGGAAATTCGTGGTGTATAAATTTGACACATAAACATGGATGTTTAACTGAAATATTTGTCATTTTCTGAATATTTTTTTTTTTACTTTTTTTCATCAAACGTCAATTTTAATTTTGAAAAAAAATGGCACAAAACGATGCATTTTTGGATAATAAAAAAATTGGAGTCCAACTTCACACAATAGTATTTTCATTCTCCGGAAAACTTTATTTCTTAATTTTTCCAATATTTGCATAAATGAACCAGTTATCGAGGTTATTTTTTCGATAAAATTATTCTGGATAACTTTTTGTTCTTACCAGTATGAAGAAAATATTGATTGGTGTGCGTTTCTCTTTACAATGCTAATATATGCTTTTAACTATTTTTTTGTAAACTTAGTGCAAAACAGTTTTTTACAATTTTCTTAACAAATTTCTATTTGACAATTATTTGAAAAAATAAAAATATACTTCTCATCTAGATAAATTTGTAGTTAATAAAATTGTTTTTAAATCCTAATAATTAATATATTATAATGCTCGTCAACACTGAAGAGATCTAAACGTTAAGTAGAAATCACATTTAACATTTCCGGCTCCCTCCTTGACCAGAGTAATGACGACTTACCCTTTTCCAGTAAATATATCAAGTCTCAGTATCATTCTATTTGTAGTTTTTGAGAATCTTAATAAAATTTAGTTTGGAAAAATTGGTTTCAATTCACAGGGGCACGCTGTATGTACAAAAATAGCATCAGATAATAAATATACTTGATGCTTAGAGTTGAAGTTTCCATAAGGGTTGAGCCTCGGACCAAGACTGAAATTTCTTTTCGGTTCGGTTTTTAGTGTTAATTTTTCTAGACTTATCATTCCTCTCATGCTTTTTATGATTCGGGGAAATATGATTTATTCAACTTCATACATCGTCATTTAAACAAATTTAGCAATTTTTATAGCACATGAGGTCATCATCAACAGTCTATCTATAGAATCTCTTTAGACCGAATTTTAAATGAGACCGATCCAGATCAAATTATTTGTAAGAACAATTTAGAGAGAATTTTTCTTTAAAGGGAGGGATTAGTTCGGTCCACAAGAATTATGCCAGGTCAAGGATTTTCATACTGACACAACCCAACACAGCTTTCTATGTTAGTAGATAACCTTTATCTTTATTTTGACAGAATTAGCTACCCACTACATACTGGAATTAAAACTGGCACTAAGCATCATTAAAAGTTTATTCTTTGAGAGGGGAAAAATGACTTATCTACTTTAGAAGCATTTAAAAATGTCCTTTAAAAAATTAGAAAAAAAAAGTTTTTTATGCAAGTAAAAGTTTATGAAATTTTTATAGCGATGTTTCTTTTTTTTTTTTTTTTTTGTATATACTTCTTTCTCTAGTCTTGATATGATATATATTTTCTTAAGGAACAAAATGTTAATTAATTATTAAACAAATAAAAAATATTTGATGTACATAATATCTGTTTTCCGTTATTCGTTATTTTACTCACTTATATAACATACATAATTAAATAATTCATGTACAAAATATGTATAATCATAATTGACACACTTGCTACAAATTACGAGGAGTAGAAATAAATATATATATATATATTCGGCCTGTCAACAAAATAAAACAGGCTAGAAGGATTTTTTTTTTTTTTCAAAATTGATTGTAGATTATATTTGACGATTAATCCCCAATTTTTAACAAAAAACTATTCTTATTAACCCTTAGAGTGTCCCGCAAATTGCACTTCAAGTACCCAAAATTCATTATAAAAATAAAAATATGAGGAATTTAATAGATTTTATATGAAAGAGACCAATGTCAGTATTTTAATCAAATAAAGGCTTTAAACAAAGGATGCACCAATACCCAGCAATTTTCAGCAATTATGCATAGGTATGAGTGGAATTGGCATTAACGAGCCGATTCCAATAACTGATACTTCAAAAAAGGCCAATTCGCCTCCATCGGTACCCTTCTACTCTAAACTATAGCTAATATCCTTAGGTATACAAACTTATACAATAAAATTGAGTAATTAATTGACTCAAATCTGGCAATGCCATATTGGCCTACATGTGACAGATGGCTAAGAAGTGCGGGGCTTAACATAGAGAAAACCTTTTTTTTTCGTTCAAAATTATTTTTTAAATAATTATTTTTATAATTTATTTTAATTTGTGTTATTTCTAGAGATCTCATAACAATTTTCAAGCCTTTTCTTAGCTAGATCAGTATTATTATTTCACATCAAGAAGGAGTATAAAGTTAAAACACAATTTTTTCTTTTTTGATCCATTGTTTTGTAAATATCAAAATTAAAAGTAGCGTCAATAATATCAAACTAACTACTAACTAACTAACTACCACCTAGGTGTGAAAACCGGGACTTTTTAGCCCATGTCTTATAAATGTAATTTCTCATTCCAAGATGTTTGTTCAAAATTGTTTTTATATTGACGCACCACATACTTTTTTTTCTGACTCTGATATGACGTGATTTAAAAATATATATATATATATATAACATTGGGCTTTTCTTTGTCTCCCAAAACTAATAAAATGCTTTTTTGATAAATACTTTGGTTCATTTGTGATTGAATAACGTTTACTAAAATCAAAAATTTCGAGTGACATCCCATTTTTCTAGATTAAGGTACTCCATGAGGGATCTCCCTCACTTTAAGCACAATGGCCCTAAATACACGTAGCAATTAGTTGATTACAATCAAGGAAAGGAAAGTCGGTGGACTTTAATAATTTGAAAAAATCCTTTTCATCCCTGACATTTTCTTGAATTTTGATTTTTTTTATATTCACATACCCCATTTGTACTTTTGGAATATAAAAGATTTTTTTTTTTTTTTCATTTTTCAATTTCCTCACAACCTTCATCAACTATTTTTTTTTTCTTTAGCAACCCCCCCCCCATAATATAAGGTGTTTATACATATAGTAAGCATATGACAAAATTGATCAAAGGAAGTAAAAATAAACAAATCTTTTTTTTGATTTATTTATTTTAATAATAAATAAATTTAATATATATCATGAAATTTCCTTTTAATACGAAAAAGGATCTTAAAGAAGTAAGTTGATTCTGTTATTTTATGTTAAATTTGTGTACACTACATACAAAGACGGGATAAATTATGTACATATTGACCGTGTAAATACTAAATAGTAACCAGGTTGGTAGTATAATATCAAAAGAAGTGCTTTTTAAAACGCAAGCAAACACATACAAAATAATCAAATTCTTCAATTCCCTGCAATCCTTTTCCATTAGTGTTGGGGTTCGGTCTGAAAGTTCTAGACCGGTCTGACACAGTTATGATTTTTAATTGAGACAACTAATTTGGTCCTCTATTCAAGTTCTGTCTGATACGGTGACAAAAAGAAAAAATCCCTCTGGATCGGTCTCATTTAAAATTCGATATTACAGATGACAAATACAGTTATGTTTCTAGATTGTAAGCTTTCGCAACGTATCATCATAGAAAGATAAAATTGCAATACAAAAAATCAACATATAATCCACCTTGAACAAATATCATGTAAAGGAGAAAACCCCAATTTATTTTATTAGATCCTGCATAAATACAGGCCAATACTTCATAGACATATTTGAGTCAATTATAGGCTTTTATTCAAACTTGTGGAATGAATTAAGATGCACCATAATTCTAACTATGGGTTAGAATCTTTATGTGATTTAAGATACTTAATTTGGTCTGATACGGCCTTCCAAATAAAATCTATCAATTTGTTGTTCTTTTACTTTAACTGCAATTTAAAGCAGGCTCAAAGGGTTAAAGAGCATAGTTTCTTAATAGAAATTGAAGTTAATTTGTCAAAGAATTTAAATATAATCCAATCTCAATTTGGAATAAATTCATTAGTGTGTTGACGAGTCACATTCCTAAAATCAGTCAATGGATTGAGATAGAAAAAACAATCCACGATTTGAAAACTAGCAACTGAAGGTCTAAAGATCTGGAGCTAAAAAATCGGTCCAAGTCATCTAGAAAAAAATCCCTTACGATCGAACCAAAAAAATAATTCGATCTTGGACTGAGTCTCAACACTATATTTTACATACCTATATATGTATATATAATAAATATATTTATTTCGTATTAAAAATAGACAATTTGACAGATTTTTTATCATTTTACGTCTATATGTAGTCTTCGTATTACGATTGAAACAACTTCGTTATAATTGACAGATTTTCTTATCTTTTATGTATATACTATATCTCACAATAAAAAAATCCTCTTGTTTAAAGAAATTGGTAAAGGAGTTCTTCTCATAGATGGATCAGGGATGAAATTTCCTTACTAATGATCAAATGGTTCTCCTTCTTACTGTTGTTAATTGGATCAAAGAATTCAGTTAGAAGGAAGGGAAAAGTTTTCCTTCTTATTTTTTTCCTTTTTCTTATTTTTTTTACTGATGGTTCTCTGAGGTTGTAAATGGAAATAAATTGACCATAAAATCTCTTGAGGTTTCTTGAGCACACATGTACATTTGTGTACATAGTACACTCATATCATTAGGGCTGTAAATTGTAAGCATTATCGCTAAGTAAAAAAAAACAACGATACACACACAAGCCATACCATGTCTACGGCAATGAAATAGGCAGGAATTACGCCCTGGAACGCGCTTGGGACAAATTAGTCTCTTGAGCGTAATGTGGGGGTTACTAACATATGTAGAGGCAATTAAGCTATAATCTTATTTATTAAATAGATACAATTTACAACGTACATACTCATTGATATTGGTGAATAGAGTTGTAAATTGTAGGCATTTTGGTTAGTAAAAATGCTTAAGACTAACTAAACTATATATAATTTCCAACTATATACATTTACACATGGAGTCCGATGACTATTTAATTATAAATACTTTCATAACTATACGTCGTGTGTGTGTGTGTGTGTGTGAGAGGTGTAAAAATAATGGCTATAAATATTAGATTATAAGTAATTATAATTTAGACAGTATGTAACAATTTATGTTGAATAGGTACATTAAATTACAAATATTTTCTAGTTAGATATTTATCTCGAAATTAGGAGTCACAAAGTCATTTATAATAATGATAAATTTTATTTAATAAATGATAAAACTCGTTGTAATAAAGCATTTATTTTTATGAATATTATTATGGATGTATCGGGTCCGAAAACTTTTACGTCCTGTTCAATCCGGTCCTAAAGTTAAAGAATTTATCTTCTTTACTAAGTGACGCCATCATAAATGTGTGGTAATTCTATGTGTAATGCATCATGTCTCGGTAATATCGGAGGTAATAAAATACAATGCTTAAAAGAAGGATAAATACTTCAATTATGCCTTAATTCAGAGTAATGGTCAATTTTTCTCGTGCACTAAAGATACTTGAGATTCTAAAAAAACCGAATTAAGTACTAAGTAATGTGTGGGTTCTGCCTGAAAATCCTAGAACAGTCACAGACAGTTAAGATTTGTAGTGGACCGAAATAATTTGGTCCTATAAAAAAGTTTTGTCTGGACTGGTCTCAAGGGCAAATTTTGTCTAAATCGTTTACAAAGAAAAATTTGGTCAATGATTATTGACCTTACAAAAAAATCAGTCTGGATAGGTCTCATTTAAAATTTGGTCTAAACTGATTCTATGGATGAATTTTTGATGACGTTGGTTGTGTTTCAAAACGGTGACCATCTGAATAATGACGTCATATGAAGTTAAATATGTTGTACAATTCAAAAATTAGGATACGGGGGGAAATCGGTCCACAATTTGAAAGGACTTATATTTCGGTGTACAGTGTGAGATTGAGGAAATGACCTAAATATATGTAGGTCTAGAAAAAATCACTTTACACCGAACGGGAGGAAAATAAATCGATCTGGGACCGCGTCCCAACACTAGTACCTGGTACAATATTTTTGAAAATGATGACATTTTGAAGGCGATTTAAAATGTGGACCTTTTTCAAGGAGCGATGACAAAGACAAGCCCGACTTTAAGCCCTCTATTAATGAGCGATATAACTCCAATAAACATGACTATAAAATGATATTTATTTATATTTTTTCAAATCCCTAACTTTAATTATTATTCGTCCGAAAAATGACTCAAGAGTTATCACTTCTACACAAATTATTTCAGCCTATTATATATATATATACATATTGTGTAGAAGTTGCAATGTCTGTACAAGTTTCAACTTGCATAAGAAAATTGTACAAGTTGCATTTTCTTTGTCTACATATACATAGTAACGTTTTGGGAAGCAAGAACCTCAATATACTGGTTAAACTCTGAGCAAAATTTTCCATTGAGAAACAAAGTTTTCTCTCCTTAGATGTGGGGTGTGTCAACATAAAAAGAATATTGAACAAAAATCTAGATAAGGAGAAAATCACAGTAACTCTTTTTACTTCATATACACATAAATACAGGCCCATATTTGTCCCACTATGGTCTCTCAAATAAAATTTGCATTTTATTTTTATTTTTTTACAATGACACTCAATTTAAGTTACTTTAAGGGTGCAATTTGTGGCACGCCCAAAGGTTTAATAAGAATAATTTGTTCATAGAAATGAACGATTATTCGTCAAAGAATACAAAAGTAATCCATGCTCATTTTTGAGAAAAATAGCATCACCTTACTTTTATGTTGACGGGCCAAGGATACTAGTTGGTCTAGAGTTGGTGGAAGGACTCAAGGCCGCTTCAAGTTTATTTTTTCAAATGTATTGATAAAGTGATAAATTATAATATTAGTTTTATTTTAAAGCTTTGCCTAGGAGAAAATCAAACTCTTATGTCAGGGTATTACTATAGGGACTCCTTGATATACAAGAATAGCCACTAGGGTGTCCACTATCCAGTTAAAAACTAACAAGATCTCAAAATTAAGCACTAAGAGGAAGTCGAATTTCTGTAGAAAAAGAAATCAAATTACTCCCTGGCATCATTATCTTGGAATGTTAACTTTGCTTTGAGCCTGAATTTTTCACATTTCATAATGTTTTCAGTCATAATTTCTTTTATAATTGATTTTTACAGACAATATCTGTACCCCTAGCCTCAAAAATGATCCAAAATGCTTAAAATAAGTTTATGTGAGACTAAAAACATCCTAATGTAAATCCTGATAAACTTCCCAATTAGAGAAGTAATTTTATACCAACACTTATTCAGACCTTCCCCCTTCAAAATAAGTTTTAATACTATCTGTACATAATTGTCATGAAAGTAATTAAAGGCTTGACATTTTTTTAATACTTAGATAGTGACAACATAAAGTTCATACAAATTCATTCGTCATCAAAATTGAAAAACACACACATTTTGCAAACCTGGGGTATAATTTAAGTTCTATACATATTTTGAATATCCAATTTTTGAAACTTCCTTTTCTCTAAACTCAATGCTCGGTCCAGTACAGTCCCGAATATCAGTACTAAAACTTATAAAGTTGGGTCCATGATTACAACACTCAACTGTATTTTAATTTTATTTTTCAATCAGTTCTAGTACTGACAGTCTGAAGAACGGATAAGACCCATCCTAAGACTGGATTGAATTGAATTGGTCCAGTTCAGTTCTTGATACCGCCAATTAAGTTTTCCTTTGTTTGTATATTTTTTTCTCATATTTGTCTTTCTTTTCAAGTACTGATCGGACCGGTCCTAAAACTGGACTGGACTGAATAAATAAGAAGAGACACAACACTAACGGTGTACTCTGATATTTCCACCTATGGACATATTTGTAGAATACGAGGGTACTCTGCCGTAAATGATGGTGCAATATCTCCATACACATAATCCAACTCATGTTTTATTTGGGTAATGCCTTTCAAGAACAAATAGTTAATAACTCACTCTTAACGACTGTTAGATAACAGTCTGTCATCTTCTTGTGTAGATCGAAAACTTTTCAGACCACCCTCGTAAATATGTAATATTTACCTAGAAAAATTCCATCCCTAACAATGAAGCGAGGACAAAGGTAAACATAGCGGACTTTGAATATATTTTAAAACAACCAGGATACTTTTTTTTTTCTCCAGCTAATGTGTCTCTCGCCTCTTCCCTCAGAGTATCTTTACCCCTGCCTACCTACATTCATGATGATTTAATTTTAGAAGGAAAGTGAGCACTCAATGAACGAAGAAACTCTTTTGAATTGCTCTATATATACTTAGATATTTATGTGTTTTAGATATGATACAAAAATTATGCTCTAATGGCTCTTTTTTCCCCCATAAAAATGGTTATTTTCAGACATAAATATGGCCATAAAAATATTCATACTAAATTAATAATATCTAAGTTGTAGAATGATGGAGCCACTTCATTTTCCTTCTCTTTTTCGAAAAATAAGCAATTTCGAATCATACTTTCTTCTTTCTTTCCCTTTTAGTATCAAACATGTATTAAGCGGTCAGACTAGGTAAACTAAAAAGTGATACCTTAGTACGGGGCCCTTTTATTACAGGTTTTTTTTATTTCGGGAAACTTCAAAAGTTGGAAAGAGTGGATAATATAATACAATAAGGTATACAATGTACGTCTGTACAGTAAAGGGCTAATATTTCTTCTCAAATAGAGAGAGAGAAGATAGGGCAGAATTGTGGGGATACCCTACATACATATATGATTGATTAATTCGTCAAAAGAGGGTCTATTATATTTAGTTTTTGAAAATCGTGTGTATTTTGGCCATGTTATAAAAAAAAGACCCCTAAATTCAACACGGTACCTCTGACAATTCGAAGAGTATTTTGCAGCAAAACAGCTTAGATGGCATGAAGCTGAATTAATTCAGCTGTGGCAAGGGAGTACACAGGCGTGCGCAGGGGTTGGGGTGGAGGGGCCATAGCCTCCCAAAAAAGGAATTATTTCTTTTACTAGATTTTTTTTGGTTAGTATGATTTTTTTTTACATACTTATGGGATTTTTTTTCTTTTTGAAAGATTTCTTTTCTTAATGGACTCATGGATGGACAAATCAGCATAATATGAAGCAAAAGCAAAATTTCAGAATACTTCCAGGAGAGAATGCGTTTTATATCAATACTCCTTAGATATTTTGGTTAAAAAATTCGAAAAGTACATCAATTTTAACAAAAAATAACGAAGTATAAGCCTCACTTATTTATATACTAAGGCGAAATATCCTTTAGGTAAAATTGTATTAAGGCGAAATATACTTTAGGTGAAATTGTATTAAGGCGAAATATCCTTTAGGTGAAATTGTATTAAGGCGAAATATACTTTAGGTAAAATTGTATTAAGGCGAAATATCCTTTAGGTAAAATTGTATTAAGGCTAAATGTCCTTAGGGAAAATAGTTTAATGGGAAAGTAGGAGGCACTTATAGCTTAATGATAACAGCATTGGAATATAAGAAACACTCTTGGGACTGATTGACAGTCAAAAATCCCACACGTGTGCAGATCATATTTTAAACAACTCCAAATAACTATGAGATATATCTGAGAGACCAAGAGGGGTTTGAAATGAAATGAGTCGTAAAACGTATCTACATGTGAAAGGGGCACCAAAATTGGATTAGAACTCAACTCATGAAAAACAGTATGTAGTATCTATGTAGGAAATAAAAGTTATATAATAAGAGATCCTTGAGTTGTATGTCTATATATTCGCATTTATTTTTATTCGATAAGTTGCTGACACCTTGTCTTTTTATGGCTTAATAGGGGTAGTAGGTAGGTGGATAAGAACGACAAAGATATATTTCTTTCTTTTTTTCGTATAAGACTACAAACTTCTTTCCTCCCCATAGTATAAATACATATATGTATAATTGTATTAACATTTGGATCTGTTGAGGGTGATGAGAAATCAAGGAATATATGTACATACAATACATGTACTGTACAAAGATACATAATCCGTAGAATAGGGTGGGTCGTTTTGAGAGCAAGGCTGCCGGCACACTTTTGAACAAAACCCCATCCCTAGTTATATAAGACCCCAATAATGTGATCCCAAATTATATTCGTATTTTCACATTCCAACTCAGGTTTCTAATGTATTTTTAGAAAACTAACCATTCCTTTATTCTTCTGCCCTTCCAAATAATCTCTGGAGAGTAGGTTACAATCCTGTATTTCAACAAATACTAAGAAAAGTTAAAATACTTGTTTTCTAAGCCCTATAATATTCTCTTATCCCAAAACTTTATTTCCAGTCTTCCTTTAAATGTACTGAAATAGTAAATTTTACAATGCTTATCGACTAAAGTATTTCTCAGACAACGATTATCGATTTTTTAAAGTAATTATAAAATAAAATCAAGGTACAAATACTTTTTTATTTAAAAAAATATTACAATTAAAGTGATACACTCTATAAAATCAAAAAAGCAGACTTTTTGGATTATAAAGGTCATTTTTATGTTTTTCGATGTAAAAGCAAAAAGGAGGAAATCTTTTCCTTCCAAAAGGAAAAATTTGTTGACGAGTCTTATTATTGATTCCATTGCATTTTTTAAAATAAAAAGTGCCAATTTATTTATCAATATCAATAAAGCAATCTGCATTGTATGTATATTTCCAGAAAAGCCATTTTTGATTGTATTTTAGAACAGCATGACTACTTAATCAAAGAAATAACAATGTAGAAATTGCTTATATAGCTAAAACTAAGTTTCTCATATTCATAAAGAAAATGAGAGTACTTATATATTGTCTTGTAAATCCTAACCTGTGTGTTTTTTGTTTCTTTTTCGAAAGCTGTTATCACAATTCTTGTATTTTTGAAGCGAGAACATCATACTATTGAGTAATTAATTGTTCATTAAATACGTAGAGTAACTCTGAATATTTTTTAGGGATCAAAATTATCTTTTAGGATGAGTATTAAAGCAACTTATTTTCTGTTCATGAACGCCTAACATCTCCGAAAACTGCCGGGTATTATCTCTAGTATGTAACATAATTCTATCCACAAATCCCTTGCTTTTTTTCTTCTATTAAAAAATGTCTATTAGATCCATTGAATAACAATAAAAATACTAAACCCCACACATACACACAAAAAAAAGGGTTGCTACAAAACTATTATCAGCATCATCAAATTCATCATTTGCAGCAAATGTTACGCATAATAAGAATACAAAATAACATTATTCAAACCCTGTGTTGTTGAGAAAATAACTCTGAAAACATCAGAAGGATAATTTTTCATAATTTTCCTTCCCTGTACTGATGTGGTGTATGTACTTGGGGTTCTCTCTCAGGATCCCGGGATTACTCAGGGATTTACATCTACGTGAAATTCCGGGGAAACTCGTGTTTAATTATATTTAGTGTTGTTTTTCCTTATTTAGAAATAAAATCACATTGAGTTCAGTCCGGCAACGGTGCTAAAATATAGTTACAAGTGTGTGGAACAAATTATATGATTGTGACGTCATAAGGTTCACCTGCAGGATTTATTTTTTGAAGGGTTTTTTTTTGACAAATTTTTAGAGAATGTTTATGTTTTGTTATAAATTTCAGAATGTAACAGTAACATTTTTTTTGAAGACACAAAAACTGCCGGGTATTATCTCTAGTATGTAACATAATTAATATTTTTATTTTTCCTTTATTAAAGATGATAATTTTATATAACGATAAATATAATGGAAGGTGACAATGACCCTGGTGTCTATGGTTCCAATTAAAATAGTAAGAATGGCTTTGTAGTCCTTAAAAAAAGTAAAACTCGATCTTTCGTGACGTGATTGAGGTGTTTCTTCCTTTTGTATTAATATTAAGGGCTTAAAAAGTGCACATTTTTCGAGTTGGATTCGTAAAAAGAAATAAAGTTTGGAGAAATTTGTCTGGAAATTTGTTTGCATATAATTTTGACACATAAAAACATAACTATTTGTCATATTCACAATAATTTTTATCTTCTTTTATTTTTTCATCGAACGTCAATTTTCAATTTTTAAGAGGAAATGCCATAAAACCATGCATTTTAGACATAAAATGTTTAAGCAACAACTATAACAAGAACTATTTTCAAGTTTCGGAACGTTTTATTAACATAATTATTAAAATATTGGCAAAAATAAACCAGTTATCGAGAGTTTAGTTGTTTTTTTGACTACATTATTCTCCATAACTTTTTTGATTTTACAAATACGAACACAAATATTTGTAGATTTGTGTTCGTTTATACAATGCAATAAATGCACTTGCATCTCAAGGTGTTACTTTATATACATATAAACGATCAAATAATAATGATTATTACAGACTATTATTTCCATCAAAACCCACCCTATTTTACTGAAACAAACTTTTGACGAATATATTAAAGTTTTTATTTTTTTGTAAATGATATATCTATATATAAAATGCAAATTTGTGTATGTTTAATTACCATTAAACTCCTGCGGCATACATACTACAAATTACGTATATTGCTTTTATAATTGTTGAACTTCCATCTGTATCTATTTATTTTTGTTGCCTTTCTTCCCCCCTGTTGATTCAGATGATGATATATTTGAAGAAAGGGGATTCTACGTACAATGTACATTAAACTGTCCCTATTTTGGGTTAATGTTTTTCATCCTTTGCAGAAAGAAATTTTCTCTTGGGTCAATTAAAAAACTGACTTTGGAAAAGTTTAAAGTTTCTCAGGCTATTTTTTTTTTTTTTGGTCAAAATTGGCCGTTTTTTGGCTCTTTGTACCGTTCTAAAAATAAAGCTATGATTAAAAAAATAAATTTTTTCATATTTTTTAGTATTTGTGTAATCAGTCAAAAGTGTGGAGCACTTTGTCCTTAATCATTTAAAGTGTTCAATATTTGCTTTATGATTTCATGTTTCCCTCTTATACCTGAAGCATTATCTTGTATTATCTATATAAGGAACTTTTGTTTTAAGAACTAAGAATGTAGTCGTATTAAGGAAATATTGTAGGCTTGTGCATATATCATCGAATACTGTATATAGTGCTTCTATTTTGCTACATTTTTGATAGAAGAAATAATATATGTGTATTCGTATTAATGAAATATCCCAGGCATGGCCTTGAATACCAATACCAATATTTTTATTTGTTTTTTTGTTATTTGCTCTCTGACCCTGGTATTTAAAGTGATTTTTTTGTTAGTGAGCACTCTAAAGATTTAAGTACTCATCAACCATCCAACATTTAAAAAAAATCCCTCAAACTCTTATTAGTATTTTCTTAATCAGGACAAGTTTGAGTATGAGTTTGACTTGAACTTCAAGACCAAATATGAATCTTGAGTCCAAATGGAAATTTAAGATCCTGTCCCGAGACCAAAGGGAACTTCAAGTCCGAGTCCCGAATCCGGCAAGTTGCACACTTGGATACTTATATGTATATTGCAATCTGTTAATCAATTAGAATGTCGGCTCTCATACTCTCCAATGAGATTCACATACAAAAGTACATATATTAGTAATAGAAACTTGAGGAAACTAGTTTTGATTTTCGTAAAACCGAAAGATAATAATTATTTTCAAGACTAAACATTTCCGTTTTTCAAATTTATATATTTGCAAATATTACATTTAAAAGAAAAAACAGCAAACTAGTATTTACATATCCCAGTTTGCTCCTAAGAAAAGGATTGCATTTTGAAGATGATCCTTCATTGGTGCTCTCTAATAAGGGAAAAATGAATTTCAGGGCAAAAAAACAATCCTTCGAAACTCACTCGTGACAATGGCATAGACACTAATGCGCACCCAAGGGCACGAACGTCTGAGGAATACATTGACGTATCTTTTTTTATTGTGTCGAATGCGGGTTTTTCCTCAGAGTCGATATACATTCTCGAAATTGATGATTGCATCCTTCAATGCTATTTTTCTTGAGCTAGGGTTAAATTTAAATTTACTGAGACCTTACAAAACTTGTATGAATAATAACAAGCTAAGCTGTTATGTCCTCCGAAATTTTTTTAAATTGTCGGGGTGGCCATGTTGATTTTCCGTTTCTTTTTTTAACATGCCCAAAATACACACAATTTTCATTACTACTCATATATGTATATACAGTAACACCTTGATATGCAAGTCCATTTATTGCATTGTATATCATATTTGGGCAATTGTGACACAAAAATCCCTCTTTTTATATATATTTTTAAATGGTATAAACGGCTTGAGAGACCTCATATTTACCCAAATTCATGTCTTGATTCTCTCAAGAGAAAAGGTCTGTCTGCAAGGGAGAGGTGAGACAAATATGATCCCAAAAACGGTACAGTCTATTGTACATACGTCTATAAATTCTGGAGGTTGCAGGTTTATTATTGCTCGTGTATATCAATGAGATTAAGTATTCTCAACGGACTTCTTACACGTTCCAAGAAGTAATATCTACATATGGATATACAGTATACATATATTTATTTATGTGGATCGAACTCTTCATACATACATATGATGTAATAAAATATATAAGTTAACTCCCAAATACTTTCAATAGATAAATAAAAACAGTAATTCAAAATTTTAGTACTTAAAGACGATGGAGAAAATGGTTTTGCAAATGTTTATACTATCAACTATATACCGCGACTCTGCGCTGGATATTATTTGTCATAGGAGACTTGGAAAAGTAGTCATAAATTTCAAGACCATTTTTTTAGAGTTTGGGATAATGGAGAATATTTTTTCAATTTATAAGCTACTATCATTATGTGAACGTCCTTTTCAACTACAAACAAACAATCATTAATATATACGAAACGGGATGTAACATTTGGTTGTGCTCATAGAAGAGATGGGGTAACCATGAGGATTTGTTGGAGAGTTATAATTGTTGAACTCAGAGTAGAATTGAGAATCGACGTCAGAGTAATTCTTGTCAATATTCTTGTTTATTTCTCCCTCCTCCTCTTCACAGCTTATAGCTGATCAATTGAAACGTCATAAAGGCTAAGCTGCTGTCCTGCAAAAACATGTTGTTTTCTGCATATTTTTATATGTCCAAAATACTTCTGATGACCATCAATATGAAAAAGGCTATCAAGGGACAACAATATTGTATTTATATTTCCCAAAGAATATCAAAATGTTTCATTCCCCTTCACTATTAGAGACTTAGGATTAGGTAACTTGAAATTCATATTGGCTATAAAATATCATTGTTCTTACATCATATCCATCTCTATGTAGTACTGGGTCCTTCTTACACAGCTTTATCCAATAACTACTAACTACTTTAGGAGCTCTATGACGTCACAAAATATCCCTCCTTAAAAGGAGGATGAAATGTCCATGGAATGAATTTTGAAGGGAACGAATTTACTGGGAATTGATTTTTCTAGGATGAAAAAAGCACGGGGGGGACGGATGTCCTAAGAACGTATTTACTGGTCATATGGTTAGGTAGCAATGTTGAAACTTGATCAATGATGGAATATTTTTTTTAGTTCGGTCTGAAGTGATTTTTTCAAGAACGATTTGGATTTTGGACTGTAGACAGTAATGTAATCGTTTTCAAATCAGTGAGCCACTTTTTCAGTCTCAATCTATGGACGTATATCCCCAAACTATCCTAATTTAATTTTAAGTTTGCAAAAATATGATTTATGCAACGCATTTAATTTCATAACAGAGTATTGTTTTGATGTTGACAATTTTGAAATGCACGTGACATCATGAATAATTAATCTATAGAATAAGGCTAGACTTAATTTTAATTGAGGCTAACTTTTTTGTCAGATCGATTAAGACAGAATTACTCTTTGGGATGGATCTAGTCCAAATTTTTCTTAAGGATAGGTTCTTATTAAACTTCTTTAAATGAACAAATTAGTTGGGCTCACTAGAAATCATAACAGTCTCAGACTGGTAGGATTTTACAGACAGAAACCCAACACAACTAAGTATTTCATTCAATTCGTTTTATATGTAGAACTTGAAGTATCTATTGTCCACGATAATAATTTTCTATCACTCTTAATTAAAGTATTTATCATGCTTTTAAGCGTTGTATGTAAATAACTCCGATAAAGCCATTGTATGGAGTATTATAAATACATATCTATATCTACATTAGATTGAATACACATATCCATGATAGCGTCATTTAGTAAAGATTCTTCAATGGAAAGTCTTTTATATCCTTTAAATTTTGGACCGGACCGAACGTCAGTATTTTTTGGACCTATATATCCCTCTTAATATTCATAAACATCAAAGTATGATATTATACATATCATTGGTATAAATGACTTTTTGAGTCGAATTAGTTTCGTCCACTAAAAATCTTAATGGTCTCCGACTGATTTTGGATTTTTAGATTGTCTAGATAAATTAACAGCAACAAATCTAGTAAATAGGTTAAAGTGCAAGTCACTTGAAAGTTCACTTCCCTACAATTGTTGAGAAATTGTCTCCTAGTTAGCAAGGGATTAATAATTAGCTATTTATGCTATAATTAAATAAAAGACATTTCATGTGACAAGATTAAATCGCTCTTTAAAACAAAATGTGTTCATTAATATTGAATGAAGAAAATCAAAGACGTTCTTTTCTCCTGTTTGAAGGTCCATGCTACCTTTAAGCTTGCCTACCTATAGAGGCAAATATCCTAACAACACTTTATCTTATAATTTATTGAATGTATATCTATATATATATATATTCTTTTTAAATGCTTCACATAATTTAAATTGATACCATTTTCTTGACTCTAATTCCTACCTACATATAAATAACTTATAAATGCCAAAATTGTAATTAATATATTATTTAAAGGCCTCCGTTTGAACCTTTCTATAAAAATTAGAGGCCAAAAATATAGAAGGGGGGAGGGGAGTTGGTTAAAAACGGAGATTTTTTAATTTTTTTAAACCAAAAAAAAGAAATAGCCTTTCTTTCAAAACTTTTTTTTTTTTCTTGGCGCTTTTCAAACGCACAATTTCTTCCCCCCCCCCCCCATTACTCATATTTGAAAGCAGTCTTTTGAGTCAATCTTGATGTAAATGCTAATCAATTATTCTTATTATAGGTATGGTGATTAATTAAAAGGAAATGTTATGTACTCCATATAACCCTTGAAACAACATCAACGGAGTATCTCACGTTCTCAAAATGATTCAGGATTTATAAATACTCCTAATTTATTTGATAATATATTTTTATAGAGCTTTAAAAAAATAATAATCACTTTGATATAAAAGCTTTTACTCTGTGTTCCTTACCGTTTAGTCCCATGACAAATAAAAACAGCTCGATGACTTTAATGTGAACAGACTTATATTCTTCCATTCTGCCTCTGTATTTGTCTGAATCTTTATTGGCACATAGTACAAAACAAAAATACTACAAACAATTTCACAGTCTCTTTGAGAGTCAAATTACTTTGAATAATTCTTTTCTTCCCATCAATGAACAAAAAACTCTTCGTACTCCTTTCATCCACAGCAAACAAAACTATATTCATTCGGAACCCCCTTTTGTGTGTTTCTCTTCAAGAAGGTCAAAAGAATCTCTTGTTTTTGTTGTTATTGATGGTGTGTCCTTTCGGGGGCGTCGTCATCAAGGTTTAGAGCACACATAAATACACACGAATTGAGGGCTGTGAGTCTCCCTTTCATAAAATAAGTGGAAAAACCGGGGGCTTTCCTTCGAAAGTGACGGCAAAAAAGGATTGGGAAGCGGGTTCTCCTCTTCTCTTTCTCTCTCTTTCTACTCCCCCCCCCCTTCTCAACCTTCTCCCAGCCCCCCTTCTTTATAAATAAGACCAAATAGTTATCGTCCTAGCAGTCAACATAGTTATTAGGTAGGTTGAGATAGGCTCATTTCGATTTCTTTCTCTTCCTTTTGTTTTTGCTTCTTTCATGCAAAAAAAAAAAATAATCGCAATTTTCATATAGGCTTTCATTTATGCTGTTATTAGAGAAAAGTAATTGCAGAAGAACGCACTCAGAGTATTTTTTCCTCCTACGCTACCATGATAATTTTGTTCAAGTCTATAATTACGGCTTGCTTATTGAAAAACCAATTTTGACAAAAAAAGCTCTACAATTTAAGATCTCAAAAAAGGTATTATAGTGTTTGTACGCAAATCGAACTGCGCCAATTAGAAGCTCCAATAAGCAGTAATTATTACTTGATATCCAGGTTGGGCTATGAAAAAAATTATTTGTTTTGAAATGGATCAGCTTTCATACTCTGTGTTATGGGTTGCACTGCATCAACAAAACAACGAGGAAAGCGGGAAAAAGACAACAGATTGAAGTTCTTCCCGGCCCCCTATCCCTCTGTAACAATTGTGGACATTTTGTCTCAGAACCTGGTTATAATAACTCAAGCTGGGTGCAAAGAAAACCTCACCGGTTTCTGCCCTCCAAGCTAGCATCCCCACCCTTCATCACCGGACTGTTTAATCCGCTGTATTATGGATTAAGGTACTTCGTGGATAGGAAGAACCGCAATGTCCTCCCCAACGTAATGTTGATTCTCTGAAAGCCTCCGATGATAAGGAGTGGGTTAATATTTTCAATGACCACGTCAACAAGGTGTGAAAGGCTTTCAAGTCCAGACTGGAGGCCATGGTGCCCTCTGAAAGAGGACAATTTATAAATAATTGTTGACGTCATAATAATTAATTAAAATAGGATATAAATATTTCATGCAGAAATATTGTACATTTTGTAAAATGGAGCCATCTATTTTATGTATAGTTGAATGGTCCCCCTCCGTAAGGCAGCAGAGGGTTTAGTGTTCAGCGCTTTTGTGACTGAGAGTGACTGGCTCATGAAGTTGGAGTTCATCATCACATGAACATAAAGAGAGAATCATCAAGTTGATTTAAACATTACTATCAAAAACCATGGGATTTGCTTACGCAAGCTGTAAATGAAATTTGGATTCATATATATATATAGATCAAGGGCCTTGTCTCATTTCATATTCAGTCATTGATAGAATTATTATTTTAATGTACATAATAACTAATAACTATTCTTTTAATGATCCACTGAACAACAAGAAAAATACAAAAGGCTAGTTTTTTTAAAAAGTTTTTCCCCTTCCCTTTTTGAGAGTCGATGTTGAGAGTGTGTAAAAAAAGATTGTCGTGAAATGATTCTCTTAATGTGGCATTTTTAAAAATTTTCCAAAAAATTTAATATTTCAAATTATTTTTGTCAAAAAAAATCCAAAACTCAAAACTCCTAAACGCCCCTGATACCCAAAGGCTTTTATGATCAAGGAAATTCATATTCATTCTTGGAGAGGATTTTTCCTTACTCAACTGGCCTATGAAGGATAATCATAATATTACCAGCAGAAGAGAATTACCGCGCATTAACTATAATGAAAATTCCTTTGTATGAATATTTAACTCATATTTTTTAAGAAATGATTAGATGATGCACATTGCACTACATAATGAGATAGTCATTTATCAAAGCATCTTTTAAGTATTGACACAATGATGTTATTATACCATAAACTATGCATAAATGCATCCTACAATTAGGATAAATCAAGGGGTCTCAAGAAAGGCCCCCATCCCACCTGAGGGTGAATTGTACGAAACTATTCGCTAAGAATGAATTTATGATGCTTCTGTATGTTCAACTGTGGATTCCTATACTCTTGGGTCTTGTAATGGTTCTCACCATGGATCTACTGAGGTCAAACTATATGATGTTATGTTTGGATCATGTCATTACAAATAGGTAAATATAGAATATTCAATGGTCGGCAAGAATCAAAGGTATGAACCTAGGGGCGAAACGAAGACCACTTGATCAACATTTGTTCAAATATATTTGGGTAATTAACAACTTTTTTGCCCGTTAGGGGCTTTGAGGGAGCCTTAGTTATTTCTCTATAACTAAGTATGCAACCTCAATGAATTCCCATTTTTAATTGAATTAACAAGATTTCCCATCTTGCGGAGAAATTTTTTTTCACATAGACAATCTACTCAAGCTTACAGGGGCGTTTCGCTACTTGGTGTATAACTTTGAGGAGAAAGTAGGTTAACACTGTAGTTCTCAAGCTGGGGTATGCATACCCCTTTTAGTAGTATGCATAGGTTTAAAAAGGGAAGAAGTTTTTATAAGAAAAAGATCATGCAAAGAATAGAATCATAAATATATTTATATCAAAAAACCGCTGGCTTAGAATAAAAATGTACCATCTTGTCGTGTCAGAATTGTTCAGGAGAGGCAAAATCCTGAAAAGAATTAGCATTAAAATAAATGTAATTACTAGCAAAAAAAAAAAAGATTGTCTAAGCCACAATAATAAGAGTAATTCAATCATTTATTTCATTATTTTTACATATTGTTGAAAATAAACTGAATGTGCAGGTAGTGAGGATTACTCAATTTTTGAAATTTGTCCAGACAGGACATTTTTAAACGAACTAAGAGAGGGAAACATGTCTTTTAAATAAATAAGTCATCCAAAAATAAGTTAATACTTAATTTTTACTTAATACTCAATGGAAAATTATCAAATTCAAAAAGTCTTTAGGAATGATGGTACTTGGAGATCTTAATATTTCATCAGGTGATTGTGAGAAATGTAAGAAGTTTGAGACCTACTAGGCTAACTTACAGTTAATTTAGGTCCTTTTAGCTACATTTTTTATTGAATAAAGATTGAAAGATAGGATTAACATTCCTAGGCATGTACTAAATGGATCACGATGGAGAATCCCTGGGCTACAGGAACACCATTTTTTTAGGGAGAGGGTACAGACATGGTCCAGGATAGGATTAGACATGTTGTAACATGTCTAATCCTGGTGTTGTCCTGATGGAAAAGATCCAGAATTTCATCAAAAATCATCGTGGTGGTATTTTTGAAAAAAAAACCTGACCAAGGCAAAAAAAAGTATCAAGGCGAAAGCGTCACAAGGCGAGAACATCTCAAGCTTTTTTTCATAAAATTCAAGTCAAAAATGGCCTAATCTTTTTCATACTCTTTTTAGGGAATTATTTAACTTGATTTTGATTTTTAAACATCTACAAATACTTATGCAAAGCAAAAACCATGAGCATAGTTGTAACAAATACGACCTTAGACGAACAAGATAGTTTTTAACGTTAACAATTAGAGAGTGTTTTCTTAATTTTTCCAAAGATGTTATCATTGTTCTTAAATTATTGAGAAGGAAGCATCGAAGGTTAATGGAAATACAAGGTTATACCATAATGCGTGTACGACTGATATTTGACTTCCACCGTGCCTTTAATATTGACGTCATAGTCAATGCCTGTCTTGCCCAGCAATCGGTATAATAAATCGGATTGAAAATGATAGCAAGCCCCATTAGATGATGGTCTAACCTTGTATTTCTATTAATTTTGGGTACATCTAAGTGTACAATGTGTGTGGTCATAAATGAAGAAGAGCACCACGGATGAATTGTTGGAGAGTAGAATTGGGAATCGATATTG